>NC_134354.1:434273537-434463537 GCF_048569485.1 Anomaloglossus baeobatrachus
GCCATTTTTTTTTTATTATTTATTTATTTATTGTACTGCACGATATAGACCCGCCCACCGGCGGCTGTGATTGGTTGCAGTGAGACAGCTGTCACTCAGCGTGGGGGCGGGTCTGACTGCAAACAATCATAGGTGCCGGTGTGCGGGGGAAGCAGTGAATACGAGATTGACTAATAAGCTGCCGGCTTTTTCAAAAGAGGAAAAGTCGCCGGAGCTTTGTGACAACTGTGCAGTGCCGCGCCCGTGATCGGTGAGTATGAGAGAGGGGGGGGAGAGAGACCAGGAGTTATTTTAAACGATTTCGATAGTTCTGCTGGACATGCTGAGCAGAACATGACGAAATCCGTCAGCGGATTCCGCCGCTTAGTGCATAGCGGTGGAAACCACCACCATAGACAATCGTTAGACACCGTGGTGGATTCCAATGGAATCCGTCAAGGTGCGCTATTTTAACGACACAAAAACCGCTGCATGCAGCGTTCCTTCCGCCCGACGCAGCGTCAAAATGACGATGCTGCGTTGTGCAGCGGATGCAACACAAGACCATCCGTAAATAATAGAAGTCTATGAGGAATATAACGGTTTCCTGCAACGGTTACCGTAATTCCTCAAGGCTGCGGATAGCAACAGAAGCTGTCCAACGCAAGTGTGAAAATAGCCTAAGTCTGCGTCGCCATGTCTGGAGGTGCTCAGGTGGGTGTGTCCTACACCAGCATTGAGGAGGCTAGCACTGCTATATTGTTGTGCCACATGGCTTTTTGTATTACTAATTTCCATATGCAGTCATTTTTGTGTTTGTCCAGTTGGTTTTTAATAGTAATTAATAAAGTATTACCTTTTTTTCTAGCAAGGTATATTAAGGTAGTTACATTTTGTTGCATACCTGCATATTTAATAAGTTTTCTTTAGCATTTTGTGCCACTTCCCAAGATCGCCTCCATTTGCATCCAAAGCCATGAGCTGTGGTGACAGCAATGGGCCCACAGCCGTTTCAGTTCTTCTTTGACCGACATTGCGGGCAAAGTTTTCAGGAAGGGAGTGTGGAGACCTCCTGGTGTTAGTCTTCTACATGGTCTGGCTTAATCCTTAACCTCACAAAGTAACTTATAGTTCCCCACGCAGTTAAACCATCCCCATTACAATAAACTCCTTCTTGGCTGCCCTACAAACAGACTCATTGGTGCCTACGTCTTTAGTTCTGCCTTCCTTCTCAAAAACACAGTGAAAGTGCCGTAAAGAAAAGGGAAGGAAATCCACCACAAGGAGCTTCTCCTAAAATCACTTCTTTATCGTATAGACTATAAAGTCACCACAAACCAAGTTCTTAGTCATTTTCTAATAGCTAATAACTTTGTTTGAAATGCATTTTCAATCTATACAGTAAAAAAGTGTTTTTATGAGAAGCTCCTGACGCTGGATTTCCTTCCCTTTTCTTTATGGTACTTTACCTTGTGGTGCTACATGTTTTTGTGTATCGGTTCTCCTTTTGGGTAAGCTGACACAGATGCAGAACATCTGCTTCATCATATACTCACCCAAATACACTCCATAGGATCGAAGAGCTTTTGATGCTGCATATTTTCTCAGTTCAAAAAATACAGCCTCTTAGGGTATGTGCACACATTGAGTATTTGGTTAGTATTTTACATCAGTATTTGAAAACCAAAACCAGGAGTGGGTGAAAAATATAGAAGTGGAGGCGTGTTTCTACAACCCCTGGCAAAAATTATGGAATCACCTGGCTCTGAGGATGTTCATTCAGTTGTTTACTTTTGTTTAAAAAAAAAAGCAGATCACAGACATGGCACAAAACTAAAGTCATTTCAAATGGCAACTTTCTGGCTTTAAGAAACACTAAAAAGAAATCATGAAAAGATAATGTGCTAGCCAGTAAAGGTTATTTTCAAAACCAAACAGGGGGAAAAATTATGAAATCACTCAATTATGAGGAAAAAATTATGGAATCATGAAAAACAAACAAAAAAACACTCCAATACATCACTAGTATTTTGTTGCACCACCTCTGGCTTTTATAACAGCTTGCAGTCTCTGAGGCATGGACTGAATGAGTGACAAGCAGTACTCTTTATCAATCTGGCTCCAACTTTCTCTGATTGCTGTTGCCAGATCAGCTTTGCAGGTTGGAGCCTTGTCATGGGCCATTTTCTTCAACTTCCACCAAAGATTTTCAATTGGACTTAAATCCGGACTATTTGCAGGCTATGTCATTGACCTTATATGTCTTATTTCAAGGAATGTTTTCATAGTTTTTGCTCTATGGCAGGATGCATTATCATCTTGATAAATGATTTCATCATCCCCAAACATCCTTTCAATTGATGAAATAAGAAAAGTGTCCAAAATTTCAATGTAAACTTGGGCATTTATTGAAGATGTAATGACAGCCATCTCTCCAGTGCCTTTACCTGACATGCAGCCCTATATCATCAATGACTGTGGAAATTTACATGCTCTCTTCAGGCAGTCATCTTTTTATTGTCTAGCTTTTCTGTATGTAAATCCCATTTCCTTTAGGTGGTTTCTTACAGTTCGGTCACAGACATTGACTCCAGTTTCCTCCCATTCGTTCCTCATTTGTTTTGTTGTGCATTTCCTGTTTTGGAAACATATTGCTTTAAGTTTCCTGTCTTGACGCTTTGATGTCTTCCTTGGTCTACCAGTATGTTTACCTTTAACAACCTTCCCATGTTGTTTGTATTTGGTCCAGATTTTAGACAACTGACTGTGGACAACCAACATCTTTTGCAACATTGCGTGATGATTTACCCTCTTTTAAAAGTTTGATAATCCTCTCCTTTGTTTTAATTGACATCTCTCGTGTTGGAGCCATGATTCATGTCAGTCCACTTGGTGCAACAGCTCTCTAAGGTGTGATCACTCCTTTTTAGATGCAGACTAACAAGGAGATCTTATTTGATTCAGGTGTTATTTTTGGGAGTGAAAAATTACAGGGTGATTCCATAATTTTTTCCTCATAATTGAGTGATTCCATGTTTTTTCCCCCTGTTTGGTCTTGAAAAGTAACCGTTACTGGCTAGCACATTATGTTTCCATTATTTTTTTTTAATGTTTCTTAAAGCCAGAAAGTTGCCATTTGAAATGACTTTAGTTTTGTGCAATGTCTGTGATCTCCTTTTTTTAAACAAAAGTAAACAACTGAATGAACATCCTCAGAGCCAGGTGAGTTCATAATTTTTGCCAGGGGTTGTATTATTATTATTATACTTTACAACTCAATTTCCCAATTCTGCTTTTGACTTACAAATAAGGATGTAACAAAACCTCACCAAATACGCAGCATGTGCACGTGGCCTTATACTGTTCCAACAAAGTGGATGGCATTTATAGGAATCTCATGCCGACTGTGGGTTTTTTTCAATGCTGTGCAAAGTGACCTGTAGTTTGTTTTTGAAATCTGCAACATGTCAATTTCTTTCATGGGTAAGCTGAATTTTATGTGCACTAGAATTGCATTAGATGCAAAAATGCCAATTGCATGTAATCTGCATATGACTGTGTCAGTTTTGTCAAAGCCAAATATCAAAAAGTATGAAAACAAAACAGCATAAAGAGATTGTCCTCTATTTTAAAATTGATGGTGTGGGAGAACAGAATACATTTTGTTCTTATGGTATCCGTCTTGTCTTATAACTTTATGATGTCAAGGAGATTGGTGGGGCACAGGTGGGTGGGAAAGTTTCTCATTTTTATTCATGCCCCTACTGTTCTTATAGGTACATACTTCAGAAGGACCTTGTTCTATGTCTGTGACCCTATTTAAACTGGTTAAATGAGCTAATAAAATAGAAGTCTCCAGTACACCATACTAGGCCGTGCTGTATTGATTTCCCGAGTGCTCATGAAACAAATCTTATTAATTTGGTGTTGAAATGGCATAGGAGTGTATTTTGCTCACAAATCTACTCGCACCTGTTAACCCGTTAGATCACGATGTCAAACTCTGACAGTGCAATCTAACAAGCTCCAGTGGGGATTGCGCCATATCATCGATGGCCCCCTGATGCAATCACGGGACGCCAATTGGTTCTCATGACAGCTCGGGGTCAGCTGATGAACCCTTTCATTGTCATGACTCACTTCCTGTGAATGCTGGCAGATCATTAAAATTCACAGGAGAACAGCATTTCTGAACAGCAGAAGAAACCGAGTAGTGCAGGCATAAAGTGGGGTCTAGAAAAATCAATACAAAAATATAAAAAAAAAAGTTTTATGAAATACAAAAAAATAGAAAAACCTAAAAGTTTAAATCACCCCCCTTTTGCCCCAATGAAAATAAAACATTAATATTAAAAAATACACATTTATTATTGCTGCATTCAGAAATGCCCAATCAATCAAAATTAAAAATCAATTAATCTGATTGTTAAAGGGCGTAGCAAAAAAAATATTAAAACGCCAGCATTATGTTCTTTGGTCGCCACAACATTGCATTAAAATGCAATAACAGGCAAATCAAAACATCACATCTACCCAAAAATGGTGTAATGAAAAACGTCAGTTTATGAAGCAAAAAAATAGCCCTCACACAGTCCCAGATCCCAAAAAATGAGAATGGAAAATGGTGACAAAAGAGCAATTCTTTTTTGTTTTTTTTCTTACAAGCTTGTGAATTTTTTTCACCACTTAGTTAAAAGTAAAACTATACATGTTTGGTATCTATTAACCGGTACTGACTTGGGGAATCATATTCCTATGTCAGTTTTATCATATAGTGAACATGGTGAATAAAAAAACAAAAAAACAATGCTGCAATTGCACTTTTTTTGCAATTTCACCGCATTTGGATTTTTTCCCCTTTTCCCAGTACAAAATGGGGAAAAATGAATGGTGTCATTCAAACGTACCTGTTATCTCGCAAAAAAACGGCTCATATGGCTATATTGACGGAAAAATAAAAAAGTTATGGCAGCATTAGATCTGTCAGAATAGGGGTAACAATCCAAAAATGTTAAATGACTTACCTCAGAGAAAGATGAGATGGTAGAAAATATTTTGCCATTTCTAAATTAATTGAAAAGATCTGAGAGCCTTTGTGAGGGGCTTGTTAACATATGTCTTGAAGAGAGATGATTTAAGACCATTTTCAATTGGCTGAGTGGAGGAGCTGAAGTTGTTTCAAACTTGAAGAACAAAGGGAGCTAAGTTTTGCTTTACTAGAAAGAGCAAGGGAAGGGAAAGCAACACCCCCAACTGACAGGGCAGGAAGCATGGTTCTATTGTCTGTTCAACTGCATAATATTAGAAATCAGCAATAGCTTGTTTTTATTTTACTGATCCTACCCCAATGAATACATTAACTTTGGACAGAAGTTTAGATTTCTTAATGGATACTGAAGCAGGTAAGTCTGTTGTGTATGTGAATAATGGTCTTCCATTTTCTATGGGAAATCATCAAAGCATTTTATAGGGATTTAATTGGAAATTCCATTTTTATACCATGCCTCTGCCCCCAGACTGCCAGTATTTACTTGTTTTGCTTTTTTCCCCTTTCATGGACAGAAACAGTGTTCATAGTACACATGAATGGTGTTAACACAAGGTGCCAAAAATGTACCGAAAATGTATATTATTACAATGACATTAATTTATTAATTTTGTAAGAATAAATAAATTATATATATATATATATATATATATATATATATATATATATATATATATATATATATATATATATACAGTACAGACAAAAAGTTTGGACACACCTTCTCATTCAGAGAGTTTCTTTATTTTCATGACTGAAAATTGTAGATTCACATTGAAGGTATCAAAACTGTGAATTAACACATGTGGAAGGAGATACTTAACAAAAAATGTGAAACAACTGAAAATATGTCTTATATTCTAGGTTCTTCAAAGTAGCCACCTTTTTTGCTTTGATTACTGCTTTGCACACTCTTGGCATTCTCTTGATGAGCTTCAAGAGGTAGTCACTGGAAATGGTTTTCACTTCACAGGTGTGCCCTGTCAGGTTTAATAAGTGGGATTTCTTGCCTTATAAATGGGGTTGGGACCATCAGTTGTGTTGTGCAGAAGTCTGGTGGATACACAGCTGATAGTCCTACTGAATAGACTGTTAGTGTCCAGCTGCATAAGGTCGCTGCATTTAGCTGCACAAACTGCTCCTTGATTTTCCATCATTTCCTTTGTGATATGAATGTAGTTTTGTGTCTTCTCTGTTAGAGTTTACTTTTTCCCTTTAAAGGAACCTTCGGAGATCTTTTTCAGCTGGTTATCATTATACCTCTGTGTCTTTATATGGCTATGTGCGCACAGTGCATTTTTCGCGGCGTTTTTGCGCGTTTTTCGGGTGCGTTTTTGGCCTTAAAACTGCATGACTTTGCTTCCCCAGCAAAGTCTATGAGTTTTCATTTTTGCTGTCCGAACACAACTTTTTTTTTAAGCTGCGTTTTTGAGCTTGAAAAAAAAAATGTACATGTCAATTCTTTCCTGCGTTTTTCTGCGTTTTCCCCCCATGCAATGCATTGGAAAAATGCAGCAAAACGCAGCAAAATGCAGCCAAAAACAAACCAAATCGCGGTAAAAACGCATGCGTTTTTTGACGCGTTTTTTCGACGCAGGTGCGTTTTTGTGCATTTTTAGCGACACAAAAACGCAGCATCAAAAAAACGCAGTGTGTGAACTTAGCCTATACCTGCATTTCCCCTTGGTTTGTTGCTGGTAATAGAGTTAAGCTTCTATAAGGTCCTGATTGCAAGTAGTCAGTTTGTAATCATTTGGAGAAACATTGTTGTATGTTGCTGTTCCTCTCCCTAAAGGTACCGTCACACTAAGCGACGCTCCAGCGATCCCACCAGCAACCTGACCTGGCAGGGATCGCTGGAGCTTCGCTACAAGGGTTGCTGGTGATCTGTCACACAGGCAGATCTCACCAGCAAAAAAACAACCTCTACTCAAAATATTGTGTTTTGGAAAGTGTGCACAGTACCAACATTCCAAACTGTACTATTGAAAAATGAGATTTTTGGCAAAAAATTGCAATTTTTCGAGCTACCTCGCCACATCACGGCAAATCTCTTGAAGCAGTCCTACACTACAATACTTTTTTATTTAAAGTGTGCCATGCGGCCTCACATATGCAAAAATAGGACTGCACAGCACTGTCTTTATATACCTGCATTTCCCCTTGGTATGTTGCTGGTAATAGAGTTAAGCTTCTATAAGGTCCTGATTGCAAGTAGTCAGTTTGTAATCATTTGGAGAAACATTGTTGTATGTTGCTGTTCCTCTCCTCACCTAAAGGTACCGTCACACTAAGCGACGCTCCAGCGATCCCACCAGCAACCTGACCTGGCAGGGATCACTGGAGCGTCGCTACACGGGTTGCTGGTGATCTGTCACACAGGCAGATCTCACCAGCAACCAGTGACCAGCCCCCAGCCAGCAGCGACGCGTGGAAGCGATGCTGCGCTTGGTAACTAAGGTAAATATCGGGTAATCAACCCGATATTTACCTTGGTTACCAGTGCACACCGCTTAGCGCTGGCTCCCTGTACTCCTAGCCAGAGTACACATCGGGTTAATTACCCGATGTGTAGTCTGGCTATGTGTGCAAGGAGCAGGGAGCCGGCACTCGCCGCGTGAGAGCGGCGGACGCTGGTAACGAAGGTAAATATCGGGTAACCAAGGAAAGGGCTTCTTGGTTACCCAATATTTACATTGGTTACCAGCATCCGCAGAAGCCGGCGCTCCCTGCTCACTACACATTCAGTTGTTGCTCTCTCGCTGTCACACACAGCGATGTGTGCTTCACAGCGGGAGAGCAACAACTAAAAAATGGTCCAGGACATTCAGCAACAACCAGCGACCTCACAGCAGGGGCCAGGTTGTTGCTGGATGTCACACACAGCAACATCGCTAGAAAGTCGTGCCTCAGCAGCGATGTTGCTAGCGATGTTGCTTAGTGTGAGGGTACCTTAAGTCATCTTGGAGATATGTTGTTTGTTTGCTTTTACCTGTGCCTTCTTTAGGACTTAGTGGGGTTGACTAGCACTTATCCCGCTGGTTCATTACCTAGTCCCAGTTCAGGGTCAGCCAGGGCCAGATATCCTGCTTAGTGAAGGGGTGCGGAACCTATCTAGGGACGTCAGGGGAGCTAGGGGCCAGCAGAAGGTTTTATCAGGGGTTACCACGTCCCCATCCCTTACACACAGGGTTTCCCTATTACCTCCCCTCTCTTTTCGCCATTTGCCTGGTATTTCTCTATACCTAATGTTACATTGTACTGCTTTAATTTATAGTATGTGGATAATTTATTGCTTGTGTAGCGCCCCTGAACCATTCAGGGCACTACTAGGTACTGCATCCTGTCATGGATGCAGTGCCTACCTCCAGAGACCTGGAAGCTCAATGCCGGTACCAATCAACACACATAACATCCCCAGTTCCCTCACCCAGACAGGGATGACTGACTAGTTGGGCACCCAATGGATGGCCACCTAGGGGTGAAGCCGATCCAGTCCACTAGCCAACAACCCGGGGGGAGGAGAAGAGACAGTAGTCAGTAAAGAGTGGAGTAGACGGACGTATCTCAAGACGGGGTCATTTAACGGTGGCCTGATTGGTATAGGAGTGTGGTTGCCAGGGAGGGTATGAAGAGGTACCCAAGGAACCAAAGCACCACGCGGCACAGGGCCCTAGGTCAGTTGAACCTTTTAAACTGCCTAGCAAATACCTGCACAGTGAGGGGACCTTCACGGACCTCACTGACCCAAGAATCCGCGGGTATCAGCAGTAACGACTGAGCCAGGGACCACACTGCCCACCGTACGGACGAGAGCCTAATATCTGACAGGAGGGGACTCCCAGACACTCCAAGATACGGGGTTCCACAAAACGACAGAGAGGTGCAGGGGAAAGAAGCCATCAGGGTACCGCACTGGCACTGCGACTACAGGGACCAGAGGTCTGAACCAGCCGCCTAGCATCACCATCTGCTGTGAGTAAAAATCAGAGTTGCACTGCATTCCCATCGTGTGGTCTCCATTTTTCCCATGCCGCACCACATCACCTACACCCTGGGGCTGAGCCCTACTTGTGGAGGGCCCAGCATCCCAGTTGCCATAACCACCAGCCCCAGGGGACACAAACTGTGCAGCAGCGGCTCCAACTACTTAGCTGCAACCCGTAAGTGGCGTCACGATATAAACTCTTTCATCTCCTCCCCTGTATATAAACCCTTTTTAAAAGCGTCCCCAGGGTCATGGAACTGGGCAACGGCCATAGTACACCCGTGACAGAGCATCCCCATACATATACGGCTCGAGACCGAGTACCCCATAGCATTGGGCGATACACTTGCTTTCCGGGTCACATCTTATGTGAGGACTCATCTATTTTCCTTTTGTATTTCCCAGGAGAGAACAAACTACAGTTCTGTCAGTAGAGGGTAGTCCCGCAGAGCAAAGGTTAATTACAATACAGCAGCCTAAGCTATCCCAAAAACATAGTTTACAGCAGAGACCAGTGGCTTATCAGTCAGGTAAACTGGACCCTATCACCAGGGTTACATCTCTTGTTTCAATGCCAGTGTTCTGTGGTTTAAGCCATGGCTGAAAAGGCCACAAAAATGGTTCTTAATTACAAAGTTACAATTAACATGATTTTCATGGTCTTGAACGTTAGGTACATTCTAGAAGCAAAGTGCCTTTCTTACCCAAATGTGGAGGTCAAGTGATATACAATTTTGAATCCAGCTATGCTTTGGATACTGGATTCAAAAAGGGCGGAAAGATGTCACCTATTATATTCTCTAAGAGAGGAGGGCACAACAAACATACATACTAGAAAGACCCTGAAACCAGCCCTTCCCCTGCAACAGTCATATTTTCTGGATCAGTAAGTCGTTTTATTTTTTTTACAGAAGGAATAAGATAGTAAGAGCTGGTCTATTCTACACTAGATATGCTATGGTTATACAACACAAGGTAATAAAAACCGAACCACTCCCTCCTCTCCTATCAGCACAGGAGGCAGAGATGAAGACACTCAATCACTGAAGCGTGTAGAACGGTAAAGGGTAAGATGGCCACATATATATTGGCAGCAGATCTTTCCTAATGTCATATGAGAAACCTATAAAGATTGCTGAGTATGTACAAGCCTGGATGGAGGCTCCCCTGTTAACAAATAAGCTTGGCATAGTGAAAACAAAGCTCATACCTGAGCTGACAACGATGAAGCCAGAGGAAATGCTCGCACAGAAACAGCTGACAAGAAAGCAGCAAATATTTCTAGAGATGAGTCTTTTATGCAGACCAGGATCTTTTTTAAATCAAATATTTTTTTATTAACATTTTTGTTTAACAAAAGAAAAACAATGCATAGATTCAAATATACAAACCCACCCCCCTCCCCCCTTCCCCTCCCCCAAACAAAATCCCTTATTCGACTCAATACACTGTATATTCTTCTGTACATTTATATTCATAAACACATTAAGGCATAGATCAGTGACCAGTCCCACACTCACAGAGTACCTATCTAAAACACTTGCAATTCAACCTGACACAATGGCTCCTTCCCAAGCGTCTTAGCTAAACCTAATGAATCCCCAGGGCTGTGGCCCAGGTCAGCGTCACCTGGGCCAAATTTGGAGTATCAAGCCACGGGATCCACAGATCCTCAAATTTTTTGTATGCCCTTCTCTTCTGGTAAACATACTTCTCCAGCTGGAGTACATAATTTACCTTATCTACTAACTCTTTAGTGTCGGGAACCTTTCTATTTTTCCAGTATAATTCTATGATCTTCCTTGCCTGATATAATATACGCGCGATAGCAGTCTTATGGCTCTCCGGAATAGAGAGTTCCGCCGTATATCAATGAACACACGTCAGAGGTCCACGATCAGTATGACAGTCATACACAGAATCAATCAGGTCAAGCACTCCCATCCAGTATCTTCTCAAACGTGGGCAGTTCCACATAAGATGAATCAAATCAGCGTATGAAGCTCCACATTTCCAACAACATGAGTCGGGGCAGACCAGGGTCTTAGTAGCACCTGTCACTCCTGATGTTCTTAAATCCCTACAGAAGCAAATGTTTGAAAACGAAAAAGAGTGCAAAATGCATGGAGCTCAGCCGACTGAAGAAGGTCTGGAGAAAAAATGCAGTGGGCGTTTTCTGCCATGAGCTCTGTACTCGATGATGGGCCTGGTAACCCATGTACATCTGTCAAAGAAAGTTATGTGTATGCTTTGGTAGACAAGATATGGGTGGCACCAGGGTTCAGTACCCAGGTGGCCAGACACACCCAATCTTGTGTGACATGTGCCTAATATAATGTAGGAAAAACTGTAAAAGCCCAGCAGAAACACATACCTTGTATATTCTATCTGTTCCAGAGATTGCAGTTTGATTATATACATCTACCACAAGTAGGTTTATATAAGTTTGTGCTTGTAGTGTAAAATTCTTTTCAGGACTGATCTGAGGCATATCCAGTGCAGAAAACTACGTTAATACTGAAAAACCCATGATAGAGGTGGTATATAAAAATGGGATTCTGGAAATTGTAAAGGTACATATTTTTATAGGAGAGGTCATTAGGTAGATCTTACAGTATCTGGGAATTAGTATGCTTTCCACACTCCTTACCATCTACAGAGCAGTGAAAAGGTGGAAAGGTGAAAATCCAGAAAGTAAAGGTGGAGACTAGCAAGTCATGGACCGAGTTTTTGATTTTCTTTTCTTACCAAATAGGTATCCATTTAAGATATTTTTTGGCTTAGCACCTAGAAGATGATTATATTTCCCAGAGATACTTCAGATACAGCATGATACTGTGACCAGCAATGTACAAGCCTTATATAATTGACTAAATGTGATAAGTAGTTGTACCCTTTAATTCCAGATCCTAAATCAGTGTAAGGAGCACATGGCCTCAAGCCAGGAGACTGGGTGATCCTAAAAAGACAAGCGAGAAAGAGCCACAAGCCAAGATGGGATGGGCCAATCCGAATTCTCCTAACCACAGCAATTTCAATGAAGCTTGAGGGAAAACACATTTGGATACACAGCACTACTGTAAAGAGTTACACTGTCAGCAGAATAACTGTCTCAACACATCAGAGAGCTGGACTATCTCACATAGGACATAATGGGAAATCTCCAGGTTGGGGGTGATATACAGGAAATAGCCAAAATAAGGCAAAATAATGGTCAGGAACACAATGCAAGAAGAACACATGGTGGGAGAAAAATGATCTTTCCTGAACCAGCCAGTTAGTTTAAGGGTCTATGTGGGTGACTTTCGGGGATAACACACATCTGTATGCAGCTGGTATTGTTTTGTTTCTTGGTACATGTAGCTATAAAAGTGCTAATCTGTGCTGGTAATCAGATCCATGTGTAAGGGAAATCCTGTCAAAGAAACCCTTCCTACCTACCTACAAAGGTGAAGCAGGCAGAAACGTTCTGAAGACGCAGATAGCGCTCTCCAATATACCTCTTGTTATAGCTATAATTGGTGACAAAAGGGGGGATTGTGAAAGAGCAGAATCTATTAATCCATTTTATTCTTATGGTATCCATATTGTCTTATAATCCTACAATGTAAAGGAAATCGAGTGGCACTGATGATCTTATTGGTGCACAGTTCAGAAGGAACTTGTTCTTTGTCTGTAACCCTATTTAAACTGGTTACATGAGCTAATAAAATAGAAGTCTCCAGTACACCATACTAGGTTGTGCTGTATTGATTTCCCGAGCGCTTATTAATTTGAAGTTCAAATGGGATAGAAGGAGTGTATTTTGCTCACAATGGCCTATCCTTAGGATAAGTCATCAATATCTGATCAGCCAGGATCCTAGACCATCGCTAATCAGCTGTTTTTAGTGCTGACTGTGGCAGCAGGTGGCCGGAAATGCTCAGTTCTGGAGCTGCTCTAAAGGGGGCTTTACATGCAACGACATCACTAACGAGATGTCGTTGGGGGTCACCGTTTTCGTGACGCACATCTGGCTTCGTTAGCGACGTCGTTGCGTGTGAAACGTACGAACGACCGCTATCAAAAATACTCACCTAATCGTTGATCGCTGACACGTCGTTCTAATCCCAAATATTGTTGCTGTTGCAGGATACAGGTTGTTCGTCGTTCCTGAGGCAGCACACATCGCTACGTGTAACACCCCAGGAACGAGGAACAACACCTTACCTGCGTCCTCCGGCAACGAGGTGGGCGTCACTTTCTTTCGGATGCTCTCCGCCCCTCCGCTACTATTGGACGGCTGCTGTGTGACGTCGCTGTGATGCCGAGCTAACCGCCCCCTTAGAAAGGAGGCGGTTCGCCGGTCACAGCGACGTTGCTAGGCAGGTAACTACGTGTGATGGGTCCGAGTGATGTTGTACGCCACGGGCAGCGATTTGCCCGTGACGCACAACCGACGGGGGCGGGTGCTTTCACCAGCGACATCGCTAGCGATGTCGCTGTGTGTAAAGTGGCCTTTACTTCTGATAGCAGCTGTGGCAGCGGAAGTGCAGTACCTGGCCACAGCCGCTATCACAAGATGGGACAGCTCCGGAATTGAGCATTTCAAGACTGCCTGCAGCGGCACTGAGAACACCTGATTGGCGAAGGGGCCGGGTGTCAGACCCCGGCCGATAGGACATTTCTGACCTATCCTAAGGATAGGCCATGAATTTTAAAGTACTGGTCAATCTCTTTAATTTAACACATGATATACCAAAAAGAGACAAAAACCACAGCGATAAAAAGGCATTTAAAAAAAAAAATGCAATATACCCTATAGGTACAGAAATGCTGCAGAAAATCTGCAATATCAAAACTCAAAACGCTTTGGGTATGTGCACAGGCTGAATATTTGCAGTGGAATTTCTGGTTAAATGCACAAGAGAAAAATGAGCAGCATGTTTTATACTCTTGAAAAATAAATGTGGGGAGAAAATGTCACATGTGAACAAGCCCTTACTATTCTAAACTCTCCTGTCAGAACAAGCTTGAGGACAGACTCACACACATCTTGTTTTCAGCCTGCAACAGACACACAACACAGACGCTATAGAAGACTGAGGGTGCAACATTTTTAATAAAACCAATTTAATAAAAAAGATTTTTAGCCAAAAGATTAATTTAGCTGTAACCCCCCCCCCCCAAAGGTGTCAATATCTGTGAAGTCTATAGTTTCATATAGGCAATCACTGCTGATGGGAGAAATGACATTAATGTACAGTTATCTCATTATATACGGTAATAAGTAGCAGGCTGATGACTAGTCACATATTTTCTTACATAATTGACATTCTGTGCAGCCAAAGTCTGGCTCTGAACCTTTGTCCCTGGAAAGTGCTTAGCGGAATGGTGTAAAACGATGATTCATATTTTACATTGCGTTTTAGTCAGTCAGATTCACAGCATGACCAGACCATGTTTAGAATAAGACGCCATCAAATAATGCCCAATCAGTGCACTGATATGGAGCTAATTTCACAGTCGCTACTGAAAAATATTAGGGATTTAAAGAATTGTCAAAGTTACCAAGACATAAGAATATAAATGACATGTGTAACACTACAAATGTTTATGATCATTTAAAAAAAAAAAAAAAAAAAAGACAACAAAAAACAAACCAAAAAACAGACATAAGTTGACACACTTTTAAAAAACAAACAAACAAAAAAAAGAGAATGTACGAACACTAGAATGTTGTTGTTTTTTTTCTGCCATTTCTCAGCACTTCATAGATTGGGTCCAAAGCGCACAGTCAAATCACTCTTATTGTTAATACACGGATTGAGTCCAAAATATTAAGATTCTTTGCAATACTTCTGCTATGTTTTCATCTACTCTACTCAGGCCTCTCTGTGCATCCAGCTTCACATAGATAAATAGATGGTCTTATCCTTATCTACTAAAACTACATTTCCCAGCAGCACTTGCTTCTGCTTCTGTGCCCTCTGCTCCTATACAGTATCCTGCCTGACAGATTTCACCATGTGCCATGTACATCAGTACAATGTGGTATTATATCATTAGCTGATTCTAGCAGAGATTAACTTTTCTGCCCTCCTCCACAAGATAGTGTAGAGCTGTGTTCATTGCCTATTACTGACAGACCAGTGATGTGAAAAAGTGAATGCTGCTCTGTTGATGCATATGGCAGAGGCTAATCTTCTGCTAGATGCATCAATAAAGCAGTATTTGCAGTTTCACCCACTGATCTGTCAAGAACGGGCAACAAACACAGCTCAGATAATCTCAGCCGCTGTAAAAAGATCCCTATCCTAGAGTATACCATCCTCTCTGCCTTCATGGCAATGTTCACATAGTGCATCTTTTCTTAACCACAAAGATGCCCCAAAAAAAGCACCCGTGGCAAAAACACATAAAAAAATGCATGCGTTTTTAACGCGTTTTTATCACATTTTGCCCAATGGGTTTTTTAAGTCAAATCTAATGACTGGAAGGACTCAAAAACACAAAAAGAATTAATATGCTGCATCTTGAAAAATGCCGCCAAAAAAAGATGCCCAGTGTGGACACTAAAATAGAAATCTCGTAGACTTTGCTGGGAGAAGGACATGCATGCATTTAGATGCATCTATGTGACCTCAAAAATACACCAAAAACACAGTAAAAGATGCATAGTGTGAACATAGCCTTATATGAAGGATCATGTTGCAATATATCTCTCCTCTTAGCCCTTCCTTACAAAGCCCACTCCTGCAGTATAGAAGCGGACAAGCTTGGTATCACCATAATAACGCTGATGTGGTGAATACCAGGTCATGTTTACCACAAAATGGATTCAGGAAAAAAAAACCCCCACAAAAAAGCATTTTTTTTTCAGAATTTCCAAATTTTCCAGTTTTCCACATCTTTGTTTGGTAAAATGGTATCAATCAAAGCTACAACAAAATGCCCTCATCCAGCTATGTTGATGAAGAAATAAAAAGTTATGTCTTGGTAAAAGGGGAGGAAATTATGTAAGTGTCAAAGCGAAAAATTCACAAGTCCTTAAAGCACCACTCCGGTGTTTGTTTTTTATTTCTCCGCTGGAGTGCTGCCTTAAAGGGAACCTGTCAGGTGCAATATGCACTGAGGACCACGAGCAGTTCTGGGTGTATACTGCTAATCCCTGCCTAACCGTCCCTGTATACACTAGCATAGATAAAGAGATCTTTAGAAAAAGTATTTCTGAAGATATTTTATCGTATGCTAATGAGCTCGGGGACTAGTCCCCTGGGCGTTGGTTCCCCGGCCAGTCGCCCCTCATTAGCATGTTAGTATACCCCTGTGGGCGTGCTAATGAATGTGCAGCATCAGAGGATGATCTCACTCACCTCTCCGCTGCCAGACACTGGATTTCGGCTCAGTACCCATGACCCCCGAGTTCGGGTCATGCGCACTACTTCAGTTTAAAGCCGGGACGCATACACCCGGCTTCATAGTGCGCATGACTGAAACTCCGGGGTCATGCGCACTGAGCCGAAATCCAGTGTTGGGCGGCGATGGCAGCGGAGAGGTGAGTAATATCATCCTGTGACGCTGCGTATTCATTAGCATATTAGCATGCCCACAGGGACGTACTAACATCCTAATGGAGCCGACTAGCCAGGGAAGCAACAACCTCGAGGCTAGTCCCCAAGCTCATTAGCATATGGTAAAGGATCTTTAGAAATCCTTTTTCTAAAGATCTCTATCTATACTAGTGTATACAGGGACGGTTAGGCAGGGATTAGTAATATACAACCAGAACTGCTCGTGGTTCTGGGTACATATTGGACCTGACAGGTTCCCTTTAACTCGTAAGGGGGCTTTACACGCTATATCGTTAATGTTTTATCGTCGGGGTCACGTTGTTAGTGACGCACATCCGGCGTCATTAACGATATCGCAGCGTGTGACACTTACCAGCGACCTTAAGCAACCTCAAAAATGGTGAAAATCGTTCACCATGGAGAGGTCGTCCCAAAACCAAAAATCGGTAAGGGTTGTTTATCCAGGTGGTTCATCGCTCATGCGGCAGCACACATATAGCATACACCGCAGGAGCGAGGAACGTCTCCTTACCTGCCACCGGCCGCAATGCGGAAGGAAGAGGTGGGCGGGATGTTACGTCCTGCTCATCTCCGCCCCGCCGTTTTGATTGGCCGGCCGCTTAGTGACGTTGCGGTGACGTCGCTGTGATGCCAAACGTCCCTCCCCCTTGAAGGAGGGATTGTTCGACAGTCACAGCGACGACGACGACCAGGTAAGTGCGTGTGACGCTGCCGTAGCGATAATGTTCGCTACGGCAGCGATCAGAAACAATCGCATGCGCGACGGGGGCGGGTACTTACACGCTCGATATCGCTACAAATTGCTAGCGATATCGCTACCGTGTAAAGCCCCCTTAAGTCAACTGTCCTCTGTCTTATACTTACCTTCATCTTCTATCACTGTCTCTTTGGTTGGTCTTGGCGATTTGTGTCCTGCAGGCAGCTCCAGTGTTTCATGGAGGTCACAACTCAATACAACTTTATGGGAGCCTGGTTTTGGCTGTCATAGACTTGCATTGGGAGCTAGTGAGGTAATGGAAGTGACCTTTCGGTGGCACAGAATCCGCAGAATGCGTGCTACATGTGATGTGAGGATTCACAAGTCACATAGAACGACACACTGAAACTGCAGACTTTTGTGACAAAGCTGGACAACCTCATAGACCACATCAAAGTTGAGTGTGCAGGGCAATACAAATCTTGTAGAAAACACACTGTGCACAGCTTTTAATGAAACACAATTGCAAAAATTATTTTTTAGCCCTACGCACATGGATTAAAGTTGTTTTTTTTTAAAATGAAAAACCCCTTTAAGCTTTTTAAAGAGATTAATGAGGAGCCCCTTTGTCCCTATGAGTCACACATTGGTGAGGATTTATAGCTGATTTCCAATCAAATTACTGTTCTCATCTGTCTAAAAGAGACAAGAAAATAAAAGCAGTCTCCTGATTAGTCTACCAGTTTGTCACCTCCAGGACGCCGTAAACGCTCGCATACAACATGCATTACACCAGCACAGCCGAGAGCAGCATGCCCTCAACAAACATGTCCGTCTCAGGCGTCTGGCTCGCTAGTCACGTGAGCGTCTCCTTATATACGTCAGTACTCCGCTATTATAATCGGAGGTTGGAGAACGCTGATGACATTGCGCTTTTACCTCAAATATGGAAGAAACACACTGGTCCCATAATAAGAAACGCAGCTAAGATAGTGACACATGGGCGGAGCCCGACGGTGCAGCGGGGGCCTCACGTGATCGTCTCCGTGAGTGGGCGGGGCTTCCGTTAGAGGAAGCGACGGCTGGAGCAATAGAGGGCGGGGCTGGTGAGGTTGCTGTGTGGAAGGAAGGCAGGTGATGACTGCTGGAGCTGAGTACACCGTTACTGCACTGGAGTGCACCGGGTGGCACGCTAGGCTCCTGGCCATGGAGTGAGGAGGCTGTGCATAGCGATCTGCTCATCGCCGTCATCATGGGCGCCAAGGAGTCCCGGATCGGGTTCCTCACATATGATGAAGCTGTCAAAAGAGGTGAGGAGGAGGCGGGTGACATGGGAGCACGGGTGGTAAGTGACGGGTGGCGATCAGGAAGTGCGGGCGATCAGTGACAGGTGATGACGCGGGATGGAAAGGTCAGTGACAGGCTCCTGTGAGGGGGGCACAGCCTGTGGGCACCCAGTGTGGTCAGTGACAGGCTCCTGTGAGTGGGTGACAGCCTGTGGGCACCCAGTGTGGTCAGTGACAGGCTCTTGTGAGCGGGGCACAGCCTGTGGGCACCCAGTGTGGTCAGTGACAGGCTCCTGTGAGCGGGGCACAGCCTGTGGGCACCCAGTGTGGTCAGTGACAGGCTCCTGTGAGCGGGGCACAGCCTGTGGGCACCCAGTGTGGTCAGTGACAGGCTCCTGTGAGCAGGGCACAGCCTGTGGGCACCCAGTGTGGTCAGTGACAGGCTCCTGTGAGCGGGGCACAGCCTGTGGGCACCCAGTGTGGTCAGTGACAGGCTCCTGTGAGCAGGGCACAGCCTGTGGGCACCCAGTGTGGTCAGTGACAGGCTCCTGTGAGCAGGGCACAGCCTGTGGGCACCCAGTGTGGTCAGTGACAGGCTCCTGTGAGCGGGGCACAGCCTGTGGGCACCCAGTGTGGTCAGTGACAGGCTCCTGTGAGCGGGGCACAGCCTGTGGGCACCCAGTGTGGTCAGTGACAGGCTCCTGTGAGCAGGGCACAGCCTGTGGGCACCCAGTGTGGTCAGTGACAGGCTCCTGTGAGCGGGGCACAGCCTGTGGGCACCCAGTGTGGTCAGTGACAGGCTCCTGTGAGCAGGGCACATCCTGTGGGCACCCAGTGTGGTCAGTGACAGGCTCCTGTGAGCGGGGCACAGCCTGTGGGCACCCAGTGTGGTCAGTGACAGGCTCCTGTGAGCGGGGCACAGCCTGTGGGCACCCAGTGTGGTCAGTGACAGGCTCCTGTGAGCGGGGCACAGCCTGTGGGCACCCAGTGTGGTCAGTGACAGGCTCCTGTGAGCGGGGCACAGCCTGTGGGCACCCAGTGTGGTCAGTGACAGGCTCCTGTGAGCGGGGCACAGCCTGTGGGCACCCAGTGTGGTCAGTGACAGGCTCCTGTGAGCGGGGCACAGCCTGTGGGCACCCAGTGTGGTCAGTGACAGGCTCCTGTGAGGGGGGCACAGTCTGTTGGCACCCAGTGTGGTCAGTGACAGGCTCCTGTGAGTGGGTGACAGCCTGTGGGCACCCAGTGTGGTCAGTGACAGGCTCCTGTGAGTGGGTGACAGCCTGTGGGCACCCAGTGTGGTCAGTGACAGGCTCCTGTGAGTGGGTGACAGCCTGTGGGCCCCCAGTGTGGTCAGTGACAGGCTCCTGTGAGTGGGTGACAGCCTGTGGGCCCCCAGTGTGGTCAGTGACAGGCTCCTGTGGGCCCCCAGTGTGGTCAGTGACAGGCTCCTGTGGGCCCCCAGTGTGGTCAGTGACAGGCTCCTGTGGGCCCCCAGTGTGGTCAGTGACAGGCTCCTGTGGGCCCCCAGTGTGGTCAGTGACAGGCTCCTGTGGGCCCCCAGTGTGGTCAGTGACAGGCTCCTGTGGGCCCCCAGTGTGGTCAGTGACAGGCTCCTGTGGGCCCCCAGTGTGGTCAGTGACAGGCTCCTGTGGGCCCCCAGTGTGGTCAGTACCAGGCTCCTGTGAGCGGGGCACAGTGTGTGGGCCCCCAGTGTGGCAGTGCCAGGCTCCTGTGAGCGGGGCACAGTGTGTGATTCCCCCAGTGTGGCAGTGCCAGGCTCCTGTGAGCGGGGCACAGTGTGTGGCCCCCCCAGTGTGGCAGTGCCAGGCTCCTGTGAGCGGGGCACAGTGTGTGGCCCCCCCCAGTGTGGCAGTGCCAGGGCTGTGTGCCTGCAGCGTAGTACAGCCTGGTTGTTGTCTGCCTCCTTTCCTGTGAATTGATTGCTTGATCTGCAGGCAGTGCCCACTTGTAGTCATGTGCTGGCTGTGAGTCTGCACCTTGCTGGATCCATTATTAGATCGGCTTCTGTGCTCTGTTCTTGCATGGATTCATCTATAACAGAACTTTTCTGTACTTATCTAGTTTTACCTTTATCTCTTATGTGCTGTGTTATTGCGTGTGATGTTATTGTTTTCTGTTATCAGCCACTTTTTGCTGGTGGGAGTTTAATACAGTTATTTTCTTCTAATAATGCTCTGATATCAGCAGATTGTATATAAATTGCAGGACTATTGGTCCTGTGAAGACTGTGTACAAATGATGTTTTTTTTGATGCACTGAGTAAAAATGAGTCATTGTTGTCATAGCGACCAATCGGATCCTGACTTTCATTTTCTTAAGTGCTGGAAGGAAAGAAATCTCAAATTGAATTAGTTGCTAAGGGCGACAGGACACTTCCTGTCAGCTGTCTTGATGCCTGGGGGTTATTTGGGTCCAGTTATGGCCTTTTGAATGGGTCAGTAATTGGCCTATCTTAGCAGGCCGACAAGCAAAACGCTGGCATACAAATCCTCATTCTCAGCAGCACTGTAGCGGGCCGTCTAATTGGGACATCGGGCTATATTCACACACAGCAGGGACATCGGGCTATATTCACACACAGCAGGGACATCGGGCTATATTCACACACAGCAGGGACATCGGGCTATATTCACACACAGCAGGGACATCGGGCTATAGTCACACACAGCAGGGACATCGGGCTATATTCACACACAGCAGGGACATCGGGCTATAGTCACACACAGCAGGGACAGCGGGCTATAGTCACACACAGCAGGGACATCGGGCTATAGTCACACACAGCAGGGACATCGGGCTATATTCACACACAGCAGGGACATCGGGCTATAGTCACACACAGCAGGGACATCGGGCTATAGTCACACACAGCAGGGACATCGGGCTATAGTCACACACAGCAGGGACATCGGGCTATAGTCACACACAGCAGGGACATCGGGGCTATAGTCACACACAGCAGGGACATCGGGCTATATTCACACACAGCAGGGACATCGGGCTATAGTCACACACAGCAGGGACATCGGGCTATAGTCACACACAGCAGGGACATCGGGCTATAGTCACACACAGCAGGGACATCGGGCTATAGTCACACACAGCAGGGACATCGGGCTATATTCACAAACAGCAGGGACATCGGGCTATAGTCACACACAGCAGGGACATCGGGCTATAGTCACACACAGCAGGGACATCGGGCTATAGTCACACACAGCAGGGACATCGGGCTATAGTCACACACAGCAGGGACATCGGGCTATATTCACACACAGCAGGGACATCGGGCTATATTCACAAACAGCAGGGACATCGGGCTATAGTCACACACAGCAGGGACATCGGGCTATAGTCACACACAGCAGGGACATCGGGCTATAGTCACACACAGCAGGGACATCGGGCTATAGTCACACACAGCAGGGACATCGGGCTATAGTCACACACAGCAGGGACATCGGGCTATATTCACACACAGCAGGGACATCGGGCTATAGTCACACACAGCAGGGACAGCGGGCTATATTCACACACAGCAGGGACAGCGGGCTATATTCACACACAGCAGGGACAGCGGGCTATATTCACACACAGCAGGGACAGCGGGCTATAGTCACACACAGCAGGGACATCGGGCTATAGTCACACACAGCAGGGACATCGGGCTATAGTCACACACAGCAGGGACATCGGGCTATAGTCACACACAGCAGGGACATCGGGCTATAGTCACACACAGCAGGGACATCGGGCTATAGTCACACACAGCAGGGACATCGGGCTATAGTCACACACAGCAGGGACATCGGGGCTATAGTCACACACAGCAGGGACATCGGGGCTATAGTCACACACAGCAGGGACATCGGGCTATAGTCACACACAGCAGGGACATCGGGCTATAGTCACACACAGCAGGGACATCGGGCTATAGTCACACACAGCAGGGACATCGGGCTATAGTCACACACAGCAGGGACATCGGGCTATAGTCACACACAGCAGGGACATCGGGCTATAGTCACACACAGCAGGGACATCGGGCTATATTCACACACAGCAGGGACATCGGGCTATAGTCACACACAGCAGGGACATCGGGCTATAGTCACACACAGCAGGGACATCGGGGCTATAGTCACACACAGCAGGGACATCGGGCTATAGTCACACACAGCAGGGACATCGGGCTATAGTCACACACAGCAGGGACATCGGGCTATATTCACACACAGCAGGGACATCGGGCTATAGTCACACACAGCAGGGACATCGGGCTATAGTCACACACAGCAGGGACATCGGGCTATAGTCACACACAGCAGGGACATCGGGCTATAGTCACACACAGCAGGGACATCGGGCTATAGTCACACACAGCAGGGACATCGGGCTATAGTCACACACAGCAGGGACATCGGGCTATAGTCACACACAGCAGGGACATCGGGCTATAGTCACACACAGCAGGGACATCGGGCTATAGTCACACACAGCAGGGACATCGGGCTATAGTCACACACAGCAGGGACATCGGGCTATAGTCACACACAGCAGGGACATCGGGCTATAGTCACACACAGCAGGGACATCGGGCTATAGTCACACACAGCAGGGACATCGGGCTATAGTCACACACAGCAGGGACATCGGGCTATAGTCACACACAGCAGGGACATCGGGCTATAGTCACACACAGCAGGGACATCGGGCTATAGTCACACACAGCAGGGACATCGGGCTATATTCACACACAGCAGGGACATCGGGCTATATTCACACACAGCAGGGACATCGGGCTATAGTCACACACAGCAGGGACAGCGGGCTATAGTCACACACAGCAGGGACATCGGGCTATAGTCACACACAGCAGGGACATCGGGCTATAGTCACACACAGCAGGGACATCGGGCTATACTCACACACAGCAGGGACATCGGGCTATAGTCACACACAGCAGGGACAGCGGGCTATAGTCACACACAGCAGGGACATCGGGCTATAGTCACACACAGCAGGGACATCGGGCTATAGTCACACACAGCAGGGACATCGGGCTATAGTCACACACAGCAGGGACATCGGGCTATAGTCACACACAGCAGGGACATCGGGCTATATTCACACACAGCAGGGACATCGGGCTATATTCACACACAGCAGGGACATCGGGCTATAGTCACACACAGCAGGGACATCGGGCTATAGTCACACACAGCAGGGACATCGGGCTATAGTCACACACAGCAGGGACATCGGGCTATAGTCACACACAGCAGGGACATCGGGCTATAGTCACACACAGCAGATTTGTTGCAGACGTGTCCTTGCAGAAATCCATGTGCCACCGGATGAATGAACCTGATTTTCAGTCACAGACCTTTTTAAAACCAATTTCCCAGGTGTGACTTTAATCTGCTAATACTGGGTAGACCTGTTCTGGAATCTAGACCAACCTACCAGCCAGTACCAACGAGTTCATGGCATTGTTCTCTGCCACTTCTCTAAAAAAGTCACTATTCTTGGGAAGGAAGCCTTTTAAGGGTTAATCTTTACAAGACAATATGGCGGGTTACACAGTTGTCACTCAGCTTGTTAGATATGGGGCTATTCACCGTTGCAAACAGCCCCGTTGTAGCTGATTCCATGGGAGGTTCTGTCTGAATCTTTGCAAAATCGAGGTCCTCAACAGAGTCATGGAGTTCAGTGACACAAGCGGAGTCCAGTAACTTAGTGACCTGTGTCAGCGTGCTCAATAAAATCCTTCTGAATTCCCCAAAAATGCCAGATGGAGTCAGCAGTGAAGGGGAACAGCCCCCAAGTTCGAGGTATGTTACATGGAAGGGAGTTTTCCCAGTGCAAAAGTGGGTTTAAACCACCGCTGATCAGTAATACCGTGTTTTTCCAAAAATAAGACACTCTTATATTTTTTTTTTTTCCCCCCCAAAAAAGCACACAGGCTTATTTTTGGAGGAGGTCTTATTCTTGGAGAAACACGGTTGGGGGGTAAGTTTACCCCTAAAAAAGCAGAACTCCCACTTCCCAGAAGACTCATACTTGCCAGACCCAGACCTCTGCATGGCTCACAGGTCCTCCTGTGATCTACGGTAGGTGCTGCACGCCGTCCTCCCCTGCTGCTGGCTGACACAGTCACACACACAGCAGATCGTGCACAGACACACTCACATCACATCCAGCGCTTCCGGCCGCAGGGAATAATGGGAGGAAGTAATGTGTGTCCGCAGGTCCTGTTGCGGCTGGTCCTTACGCTCCTCCGCACTGCCTCTCAGGATTCTGCGAGAAGAAATAAGTGTCGCTGGATGTGGTATGTGTGCGTGATCTGATTATGTGTACAATCCGATGTGTGTGATCGGATGTGTGCGGGGGGTGCGATCACTGCAGGTCCTCTGCTCGGCGTCTGGTGAGTGTGTTTGCTGGGTGCTCACTGTGTATAATGAAGTGTCCTGCAGTATCTGTAACTTTTTTAGCTGCACGGACACTTCATTATTGATCCGGGACTAGGGCTTATTTTCGGGGGAGGGCTTATATTTAAGCCTTGCTCCGAAAATGCTGAAAATCCCTGCTAGGGCTTATTTTTGGGGGAGTGCTTATTTTTGGAAAAACACAGTAGATCGATGAGTGCACCTAGGCCTGCTTTTGTTCTCAGCAACATGATGTGCGGCTGAGAATGATGATTATCCATACTGCACGCTGCTTGTGAACATACCCTAAAGGGGTTGTCCCTTTTCAGCTAAACTTGTCCCCGAGTGCAGTTTTGTATAGAAACTTACCAATGTCAGAAACAGATGAGTCTCCCAGTGTCTCACATTGGCTATGGCTCTGATGTCGTATCAATCGCGCAGCAGCCAATCAATAAGCTCAGTGGGTCTAAGTGGGGCAGTCTATACTGGCGGAGCCACTGAGATCACTGATTCGCTGCTGCACTAAGTGTGTCCTCTGGAGACACTGGGGTCAGTGGGTGCTCTCGTCCAGTGGCCCGGCCACCTTTAGAAAGACTGCATGGCCCAGGGCTCTTCCCAACTGAACGCCCGACCTCTGTACCCGTGGGCAAAACACTACTCGGACAATACAGGGTGCGGGAACCACAATAATTAAACTTTATTGGATCCCCAACAGTCAAAGGCATATAACACAAAACAATGCAAACCACACGATGTAACAAGCAACAGTCTCACCCTTCCGCTGTCTCACCAGGGAGTAGACTATTTGTGCCTTCGGAGTTTCTAGTCGCACATACTCAAACCAGCAGCAGCCTGCTTTTAGCAGGCACCCACCGAGAATAGGACAGTGACAAGCGTAGGAAGCTTCACGAGCACAGCAAAGTCCGTAGCCAAGTAACAGAATCATCCCAACCTAGGTTTCTTCCAGCCGAATCCTAGAATCCTTGCCGGTGCTCCTGCACAATGGAATCCAGTTTCAGATTACCTTGCCGGTGCCGAAGTGCTAAGGCTGGGTAATGGACTTCCAACTGTAATCGAAACCCCTAGATTGCAGCCATGTAGCAAAAGAAAAACCTGGTGACTTCCACAGTCCTTTTTTCTATCTCCCGGGCACTCATTCCAGGGAATGTGGTCTTCTCGGATTGGTGGAATAAGGCTGTGCTCTGATTGGGTGGCATTTCAATCCACATAGGTAATTCTCTTCTGAGTTAGGTAGACAGAGAGGCTGGAGGAAGTTACATTATTTTAGCTATCCACATTCTCAGACAATTGG
This sequence comes from Anomaloglossus baeobatrachus, assembly GCF_048569485.1. Lineage (NCBI taxonomy): Eukaryota > Metazoa > Chordata > Amphibia > Anura > Aromobatidae > Anomaloglossus > Anomaloglossus baeobatrachus. The sequence goes on from NC_134354.1 coordinate 434,299,870, forward strand.
AGGCTCTGATAGTCCTGGAGAAAACAATAACTCAACAAACACTAGTTAACACACAAAAGGGACTCTTGTCTGGACAAATTAAGAATATTAACCCCTGACACATTTTACGGGGTTGTGTCTTCACAGGTCCGTCTAGATTGACAGAGCTGCTGAGCTCACTGATTAGCTGTTGTGCTATGTGGGGCAGTTTACACTGGCAGGAGCTGCTGAGCTCACTGATTGGCTGCTGCATTTAGGTGGGCTGTCTATGCTGGCAGAGCTGCTGAGCCGATTGGCTGCTCTGCTAAATGGGGCAGTTTATACTGGCAGGAGCTGCTGAGCTCACTGATTAGCTGCTGTGTTAAGTGGGGCTGTCTATACTGGCAGAGCCGCTCAGGTCACTGATTGACGGAGCGCTGTTGACATAATGTTAGCTGGACAGCCAATGACAGACACCAAGACAAAGGGGAAACTCTCTGGTGGACTTTGAGGAAGGCACAGCTTGTATGTTTTTATACCACACTGCATTCAAGGACAATATTTAATGGAAATGGCAACCCCTTTAAGGCTAATTCCATATGGGACATATGCTGCAGCCAAAGAAATCCACAGTAGTGGCACTAAAAGGACAAAATTATGTATACTCTGATGTGGAAAAGGTCTGCATTGCAGTGTAAATTGACAGTCTGCTCGTGTGATAAACAGTGGCTATTACATACAGAAGATCTGGATGAAATATCCTCCACATATGAATATACAAAGAGTGTGTCAGCCAAACGCTGAGATGGCCAATATCTGAGCTCTTGATACCTACGGTGCCAGAGCTGCTGAACTCGATGATTGACTGCAGCGGTGATGTGCGCTGTTGAAAGAAAGATCAGTAGCGGCAGAGAGGCAGCGCTTGACCTGGGAAGGAAGAGTAAGGCTATGTGTGCACGTGTGCGTAATTCATGCAGTTACGCTGCGCTTTGTAGCGCAGCGTAACTGCATGCGTCCTGCGTCCCCTGCACAGTCTATGGAGATTGTGCAGGGGCCGTGCGCACGTGGCGTTTTAGAGTGCAGCGCTTCGGCTGCTGCCCGACGCGCTGCGTTCAAGAAGTGACATGTCACTTCTTCCGTGCGCTTTGCCGGCAGCCCCTGCTCTGTCTATGGCAGGAGCTGCAGGCAGAGCGCATGGAATCGGCTTTTTTTTTTCCTACGGACATTTTCTGCAGCGATTTGAAGCGCACGTGCTCTTCAGATCGCTGCAGAAAATTCTGCAGGGCTAGTACGCAACGTGCACACATAGCCTAAGGCTGCTGTCACACCACAGTTTTTTGCTATGCGGCACAATCCGGCACTTTGCAGGAGAAACGCAACCGTTTTTTTTGCTGCCGGTTGCGTTTTTCCTGCATAGACTTTAATTAGTGCCGTATTGTGCCGCATGGCCTTGCGTTCGGTCCGGTTTTTGCCGCATGCGGCAGATTTAGCCGATGCGGTGGCCGGATGGAACGTTGCCTGGCACGTTTTTTTGTGGCGCTTTTCTCAATGCATCCCTATGGATGCCGGATGCGGCAAAAACCGGACGGGCCGCATGTAAAAAAACTTATGCAAAGGATGCGGTGTTTTCACCGCATCCGTTGCATAGGTTTCACAGCCGGATTGAGCCGCAACGCTCAAGCCGGATGTGTGAAAGCAGCCTTAGAGCAGAAATCCTGATCAGTAAAAAAAAAAACAAAAAAAACCCAAAACTTAGTATTCCCAGAAAACACCACTAATAAATTATTCAGCCCCAAAAAATGTTCCTAGAGCTTCGCCTTTGTGTACATCATGGCTTTATCTGTTGTGATCATGGTAAATGTAGATTGTGATGCTCTGGCACGTTGCGGGTGTTGTCTCCTGTATTCTGCATGGATAGATGAGATTACTGAGCAGTATCGGTGAACAGTCAACCTTCCCAAGTGCTGCCATGGCTTTACCAGTCCTTAGGCATACTAAACGCCTCTCTCTTATGTAAATATCTGGTCACATTCCCGCCCAACCCACCCTTGCAGGTATTGGGCCTTTTCCCGTCTCTGTGAATGTTAGGGTCCTGTTATACGTTCCAGCGATCCCGACAACAATATGACCTGGTCAGGATTGCTGGTACGTCGCTAGTGAGCTGGCAAACAGTCAGATCTATTAATGATGCAGCAACGATACGGCGATCCGTATAATGACCTCGGCGGTCGTTGGGACCCTGTCACACAGCAGCTATTGTGATGACTCAGACCTCGATAGAGGCGTAGTATTTCCACCCAGGCATGCCAACGAGGTCTCTTGTCGTTATGGCATCAAACACAGCAATGTATGCTGCCCAGCGTCATACCAATGATCAAAAAATGAACCTGGACGTTCAGGAATGATTGGCGGTATCGCAGCGATGGGCCGGTTGCTGCTTTGTTAATTGGAGTGTTTACATCGGCCATGTAATCTTTGCTGTTGTCTGCACACCTCCCCATGTAACAAGCAGATGTGCTGCCAACAGAACTATTGTGTTAAAGGGAACCTGTCACCACTTTTTTGGCCTATAAGCTGTGGCCACCACCACCGGGCTCTTATATACAGCATTCTAACATGCGGTATATAAGAGCCCAGGCCGCTGTGAGAACATAAACACTTTATAATACTTACCTAACGGTCGCTCTGCGTTGGAATAGGGCCTAATGGGTGTCTCCGTTGTCCGGTGCCTTCCCTTTCGGCCATCTTCGTCCTCTTTCTGAAGCCTGGGCGCATGACGCGGCTACATCATACACACTCGCCGGTCCTGCGCAGGCGCACTACAATACTTTGATCTGCCCTACTCAGGACCTGAATGCCGGCGAGTGTGGAGGACGTCGGACCCATCATGCACTGCGGCTAGAGAAGGAGGACGAAGATGGCCGAAAGAGGCTGCTCCGGCACCGGACAACGGAGACACCCACTAGGCCCTATTCCACCGCAGCGCGACCGTTAGGTAAGTAATATAAAGTGTGTTTTATGTTGTCACAGCGGCTTGAGCTCTTGTATACAGCATGTTAGAATGTGTATATAAGAGCCCGGTGGTGGTGGCCGCAGCTTATAGACCAATAAAGTGGTGACAGGTTCCCTTTAAAGGGGTTGTCTAGTCTCATAAAGTCTACAACCACTCAGACGGTAGACAGCTGAATCTTGACTGTGTGGTGTGCCCGCTCTCACAATTCCCATGTATTTTCTGTGTGGGTTGACATGTGATTGCATAAATGTGCTTTGCCTTCTTGTGGTCTCAACAGGACTAATCTCAAGCCCACTTTTGATATATTGGGAGATGTCGGCTATGTCTAGTCAGCACATGATCACAAATATGCAAATGGTATACATGCGGTCATGTGACATGCTACTCGCATGTTGAAAACATGCAAAATTGTCACCGTATGTAAATGTCTGCAGAATGCCGAATCCAGAGTGGCTACAGACTTTTCGTGAGACTAGACAACCCCTTTCACTATTTTTTTGCCCGATTGTATCGGCTTACGTGATCGGGACTTTATATGAGGGCTTTTAAACTGACGTTTAAAGGGGTTTTCTATCATCATTTTTCCCCCCATTGGCTTGGGGAGTTTAAAAGGAAGGCATTTTGTTATATTCACCCATAAGTGCTCCAGTAATGCCTCTCTGCTACCATGGTGACCTCCCAACTACAGTAAGGCTATGTGCCCACGCTAGAATGTCCCTGCGGATTTTTTTGCCTGAAAATCCGCGACTTTCGCGGCAAATCCGCACCCGCGGATTTGCCGCGAATTTACCGCGGATTTGCCGCGGATTTTGATGCGGATTTCATTTTTTTTTTTTCCCCCATTCAAAACCAAAAATCCGCACAAAATCTGCACCAAACAATTGACATGCTGCAGATTTTTCCGGATCAAAATCCGCGGCAAATCCGCCGCGGAAAAATCCGCAGCATGGGCACAGCATTTCCAAAATGCCATTGAAATGGCTTGGAAGTGCTGCTGCTGCAGATTTTCGGCAAATCCGCGGCAAAATCCGCGGCAAATCCGCGGTAAATCCTGTAGCGTGGGCACATAGCCTTAATGAAACCGCAGAGGCTTTTGTTATTTTTACCCTTTCCAAGCACATAGAATAAAAAAATGTAATCACGGATAGCCTCTTTAGTTAATGTGTCCTGGGCACCTGGTCATGACATACCCTCCATGATTCATCGTTCTTGAGGCATTGTCCAACAACAGTGTAATGGGGACCTACAGTGGGTATGGAAAGTATTCAGACCCCTTTACATTTTTCACTTTGTTTCATTGCGGCCATTTGGTAAATTCAAAAGTTATTTTTTTTTTCTCTAATTAATGTACACTCTGTACCCCATCTTCACAGAAAAAAAGAAATGTAGAATTTTTTTGAAAATGTATTATACAAGAAAAACTGAAATATCACATGGTCATAAGTATTCAGACCCTTTGCTCAGTATTGAGTAGGCACTTCCTTTTAAGCTAGTACAGCCATGAGTCGTCTTGGGAATGATGCAGCAAGTTTTTCACACCTGGATTTGAGGAGCCTCTGCCATTCTTCCTTGCAGATCCTCTCCAGTTCCGTCAGGTTGGATGGTGAACGTTGGTGGAACTTTTCAGGTCTCTCTAGAGATACTCAATTAGGTTTAGGTCAGGGCTCTGGCTGGGCCAGTCAAGAATGGTCACAGAGTTGTTCTGAAGTCACTCCTTTGTTATTTTAGCTGTGTGCTTAGGGTCATTGTCTTGTTGGAAGGTGAACCTTCGACCAAGTCTGAGGTCCAGAGCACTCTGGAAGAGGTTTTCTTCCAGGATATCTCTGTACATGGTCGCATTTATCTTTCCTGTCCCTGCAGCTGAAAAACACCCCCATAGCATGATGCTGCCACCACCATGTTTCCCTGTTGGGATTGTATTGGGTAGGTGATTAGCAGTGCCTGGTTTTCTCCACACATACCGCTTAGAATTATCACCAAAAAGTTCTATCTTCGTCTCATCAGACCAGAGAATCTTATTTCTCATAGTCTGGGAGTCCTTCATGTGTTTTTTTTTTTTTGCAAACCCTATGCGGTATTTCACATGTCTTGCACTGAGGAGAGACTTCCGTCACGCCACTCAGCCATAAAGGCCTGACTTGTGTAGGGCTGCAGTGATAGTTGACTTTGTGGAACTATCTACCATCTTGCTACTGCATCTCTGGAGCTCAGTCACAGTGATCTTGGGGTTCTTATTTACCTTTCTCACCAAGGCTCTTCTCACACGATTGCTCAGTTTGGCTGGACGTCCAGGTCTAGGAAGAGTTTTGATGGTCCCAAACGTCTTCCATTTAAGGATTATGGAGGCCATTGTGCTCTTAGGAACCTTGGCCAGATCTTTGCCTTGCCACAATTGTCTCTGAGCTCCTTGGGCTGTTCTTTGACCTCATGATTCTCATTTGGTGTGATATGCACTGTGAGCTGTGAGGTCTTGTATAGACAGGTGTGTGCCTTTCCAAATCAAGTCCTATCAGTTTAATTAAACACAGCTGAACTCCAATGAAGGAGTAGAACCATCTCAAGGAGGATCACAAGGAAATGGACAGCATGTGACTTAAATATGCGTGTCTGAGAAAAGTGTCTGAATACTTATGACCATGTGATATTTCAATTTTTCTTGTTTAATAAATTTGCAAAATTTTCAACATTTCTATTTTTCTGTCAAGATGGGGTGCAGAGTGTACATTAAAGAGAAAAAAAATGAACTTTATTGAGTTTACCAAATGGCTGCAATGAAACAGTGAAAAATATAAAGGGGTCTGAATACTTTCCGTAACCACTGTAAATGTCAAGACCCCGGGTAAGGGTACTGAGTTATAAGGCTATGCTCCACATAATATAATGCGGCTGATTTTCTGCTGTGTATTAGGCTATGTGCGCACGTTGCGTAAATACATGGTTACGCTGCGCTTTGTAGCGCAGCGTAACTGCATGCATCCTGCGTCCCCTGCACAGTCTATGGAGATTGTGCAGGGGCCGTGCGCACGTGGCGTCTTAGAGCGCAGTGCTTCGGCTGCTGCCCGAAGCGCTGCGTTCTAAGAAGTGACATGTCCCTTCTTCCGTGCGCTTTGCCGGCAGCTCCTGCTCTGTCTATGGGAGGAGCTGCAGGCAGAGCGCATGGAATCGGCTTTTTTTTTTCTACGGACATTTCTGCAGCGATTTAAAGCGCACGTGTGCTCTTCAGATCGCTGCAGAAATTTCTGCAGTGACTGTACGCAACGTGCGCACATAGCCTTAGCTTGCGGAAAATCCTTTGCATTACACAGGTCCAGTGTGGTAGATAAGAAATCTCATGCATGAGCTGCAAAAAAATGACTCGCAGCATAAATCGACAAGAGGGAGTGAATGAGGCTTGTCAAACTTCATGTACTTAGGCTATGTGCCCACGTTGCATACTAGCCCTGCAGAAATTTCTGCAGCGATTTGAACAGCACACGTGCGCTTCAAATCGCTGCAGAAACAGTCCGTAATGATAAGCCGATTCCATGCGCTCTGCATGCAGCTCCTTCCATAGACAGAGCAGGGACTGCATGCAGAGCGCAGGAAAGAAGTGACATGTCACTTCTTAGAATGTGCGCTTCGGGCAGCAGCCGAATCGCTGCGCTCTAATACGCCACGTGCGCACGGCTCCTGCACAATCTCCATAGATTATGCTGGGGACGCAGGACGCATCCAGTTACGCTGCGGTGCAGATCGCAGCGTAACTGCATGCAAATACGCAACGTGCGCACATAGCCTTATTCTGTACTGTTCTGCATAACGCCCGTGCAGCTGCCTTTACATCAGGCTTCATATGGAGGCACACAAATGGGATTATTAGTGCCAATCCTAACAAATGGGCAGAAAAAAAAAATCACATTTCTAAATCCTGAAAGCCCAGGGAAGACTGATTATTCACCTTTCTCAATAAACATTTGTTTAGTGAATGCGTTTGGCGGCAGGATTCTCAAGGGACAAAGGGTTAATGTTATCAAAGGTTGCTTAAACATTAGCATTCCTTTATGTTGTACTTGCACGCCTTCCAGATAAGAGCCAAGCATTGGAACCTGTTTTTATTTTTTTAAATAAATATAATGCTATTGTTCACTCTTGAATCACCATTGTTCAGCTACTACTCCCCCAAAAGATTATCTGCGGTCCCCCTGCTGTAGATGGGAGAGGATGGCACATGGAGGGAGCTTCTCTGAACCAGACTTCTCCTTGGGCAAGAAAAGCTATCTGATTATGCTGATCGGACTTTGATCAGAGTTTGATCAGATTGCATAGGTTTTTCTCAGATGTGGAGAAAAAAAAAGAAAAGCCTCCCTTCCTTCTCCATTATGTCAGTCTGGGAAAATCGTACCGTACTCGGATGTCATCCGCACGCGGTCCGTTTTTGTGTTTTTTTTTTTTTTTTCTTCTCACTATCCCATATTCTTGCATTGCCGATTTAAGCCTGCTTTACATGCTGCAATTTCTCGTGCGATCGCATTTGCGATCGCACCCACCGTCATCATTTGTGCGGCACGGGCAATTTCTTGGCCGTGTCGCACAAAGTCGTAACCCCCTGTCACACGTTCTTCCCAAACGACCTCGCTGTGGGCGGCGAAAATCCACTTCCTGAAGGGGGAGGGAAGTTCGGCATCACAGTGACATCACACAGCGGCCAGCCAATAGAAGCGGAGGGGCGGAGATGAACGGGACATAAACATCCCGCCCACCTCCTTCCTTCCGTATTGCCGGCGGGACGCAGGTAAGCTGTGTTAATCGTTCCCGAGGTGTCACATGGAGCGATGTGTGCTGCCTCAGGAACAATGAACAACCGGACTTTCGATTTATAGAAAATGAGCGACGTGTCAACGAGCAGCGATTAAGGCTGCTTTCACACTACGTTTTTTTAACGCAAAAACGGATCCAGTGCAAATGCGTTTTCATTTCAATGCATTTGCAATGGACTCGCGTCAACATGCGTTCACCTGCATTTGCGTGTGTTATAGTGAGGATCCAGCGACTTGCAGTTTTCTAACATTTTTCAAAAACACTACTTGTAGCATTTTTGAGCTGCGTCCAAATACTGCAAATTGCTGGATCCTGACTATACTGCATGCAAACGCATGTGAACGCTGTTATGCTGATAGACAGGATCCTGCTTGCTCTACTGAGCATGCCCAGAAACCAGCCTCGGGTGATCAGTCTCTCTCCACCTCCCTCGCTCCCTCTCCCTCACTCCCCCTCCCTCTCTCTCCTCCCTCCCCTGCCTGAGAGCGGAGGACGCTCATAACCAAGGTAAACATGGGGTAACCGCAGTCTTAGTTACCCGATGTTTATCTTGGTTACGTGTGCAGGCAGCCGGCTCCTAGCAGCTGCAGACGCTCGTAACAAATGTAAATATCGGGTATCCAAGCAAGTTACCCGATGTTTGCCTTGGTTACGAGACTCCACAGCTGTCAGAAGCCGTCTCCCAGTCTTTCACGTTCAGTTCCCCTCACTCCCGATCACATGACTCCAATGCCCGCCCATAAACTTAAAGTGACAGGATCCTGCAAAATAATACATGCGTTTGCATGCGTTTTTTTGCTATAAAAGCAGGATCCGCTTTTGCAGCAAAAAAACGTTCATGACGCTTGTTAAAAAAACGTAGTGTGAAAGCAGCATAAGGTGAGTATTTTTGCTCGTTCACACTCGCTCGTAGCTGTCTCACGCTACAATATGTCAAACGATGCCGGATGTGCATCACGACGTGACCTCGACGACATATCGTAAATATATCGTAGCGTGTAAAGCCTGCTTTAGAACCAACACTCGAAGCATAATCAGACATGTCTCTGTTTTTTGTAAAATCCCTCCCTCGCCCATAGCATATCATAGGTCCAAGTGCTACCTGTGAAAACCCCTGAGAAAATCAGTCATATGCACAAGCTTTTAATGCCTCCCTAAAGGTACCGTCACACTAAGCGACGCTCCAGCGATCCCACCAGCAGCCTGACCTGGCAGGGATCGCTGGAGCGTCGCTACACGGGTTGCTGGTTGGCTGTCACACAGGCAGATCTCACCAGCAACCAGTGACCAGCCCCCAGCCAGCAGCGACGCGTGGAAGCGATACTGCGCTTGGTAACTAAGGTAAATATAGGGTAACCAACCCGATATTTACCTTAGTTACCAGCGCACTCCGCTTAGCGCTGGCTCCCTGCACTCCTAGCCAGAGTACACATCGGGTTAATTACCCAATGTGTAGTCTGGCTATGTGTGTAGAGAGCAGGGAGCCGGCACTGACAGCGTGAGAACGGCGGACGCTGGTAACGAAGGTAAATATCGGGTAACCAAGGAAAGGGCTTCTTGGTTACCCGATATTTACATTGGTTACCATCGTCCGTAGAAGCCGGCTCCTGCTGCCTGCACATTTAGTTGTTGCTGTCTCGCTGTCACACACAGCGATCTGTGCTTCACAGCGGGACAGCAACAACTAAAAAATGGCCCAGGACATTCAGCAACAACCGGCAACCTCACAGCAGGGGTCAGGTTGTTGCTGGATGTCACACACAGCGACATTGCTAGCAAGTTGTGCCTCAGCAGCGATGTTGCTAGCGATGTTGCTTAGTCAGACGTGGCCTTTAGACACACACTTTTTTTCTCCTAGCTTTTTAAGTGCTTATAAGAAATTGCATGAATTTCTTGATTTTTTTTTTTTTTTCTCTTGTGGTTTTTATGATTTTTTGGTATTCTATTTTTTTTTTTTTTTTAAATTTAAGTTACATGTGTTAAAGGGAACCGGTCATCATAATTGCAGATACCATCAGCCACAACGAGAATCTATTAGTAAATTCCGTTCGACATGTGCAGCAGTCACTACTGAATGTTTGGCTGCAGGGAAACATGAACTTATATTATCCCTGCAGCTGCTTGCTTCTAGTCATCAGGGAGGTGCAGGGATCTGTTATAGTCAGCATGTGGTAATCGCACCCGCCACATATTGATTTGGATCCTGCTTGCAAGCATGAGTACTGAGTAGAATGTCAGGTAAGGGGACTGTCAGCACAGAATGACTGTTCAAACCCAAGTACAGATGCTCGTTCATCATGGCGGGGCTAATAAGAATAATCATGCAAATTTGGGCAACAAACTGCACCAAAACCCGCTTCAGAAGCACACCGTACGCACAAGGCCTAAATGCATGGCCCCATCATGATGCACCAGCGCCTATACTTGGTATGGACAGTCATTTTATGCTGACAGTCACTTCAAGGATCAGGGGAGTGTTTAAAGTTAACTCACTATGTAGTAAACAGTCACTGATCACAGCTCTCAGCGCTGCCCTGATGGCTTGAAGCGAGCGGCTGCAGGGAGAACAATAACTTTGTTTTGCCTCTGAAGCCAAACATCCGGTTAGATTAATATGTTTAGAAGGGTATTGACCTGCAGATTACCGCTATGGCTGCTGGTAAATACTTTTTATTTATTGTGCACTTGTCTCTGCGAGGGGGAATAATACCTTTGTGTTCCTCATCACAAATCAACAGTTGGGGACTGGAGTAACGTGTGTGATGAAAGGAGCGGCGCTGCTTGTCATGAATTTGACCGGTGCAGGTTGCCAGATCTCTGCCCCAACTCTACCTACTTTGTCAGAGCTGGGTGCTAAATGGAGTTAATCTGCCAAATTCCGCTAAATGTTGCCGCATCTTGCATGGCACTAACATTTTGTGACTATTCTTTGCTTTTTATGCCAGAATTGTGGCGTAGAAGCTTTGATGATCAAAGCTATTAAATATAGTGAATTATATATTCCAGCAAAGGCATTCTAACTTGCTGTATATTAGAGGCCAGGCCGCTGTGTAGAACGTAAAAAACTTTATAATACTCAGTCGCGCTGTGGTGGAGTTCGGCCATATAGGCGTTTCCGTTGTCCTGTGCTGGCGCCGCCTCTTTCGGCCATCTTCGTTCTTCTCAATCCTGTGCGCATGACGCTTCAACGTCATACACACTCGCCGACCCCGCGCAGTCATACACACTCGCCGACCCCACGCAGTCATACACACTCGCCGACCCCGCGCAGTCATACACACTCGCCGGATCTGCCCTGCTCAGGACCTCAATGCTGGCAAGTGTGAATGACAGACGCGTCATGCATCCCGGCTACAGAAGACTGAGGGCAAAGATGGCCGAAAGAGGCGGCGCCGGCACCGGACAACGGAGACGTCCATCTGACCCAACTTCACCATAGCACGATTGTTAGGTAAGTATTATAAAGTGTTTTTTATGTTCTCACAGCGGCCTGGGCTTTTATATACAGCATGTTAGAATGCTGTATATAAGAGCCCGGTGGTGGTGGCTGCAGCTTATAGGCCGAAAAAGTGGTGACAGGTTCCCTTTAACTATTGTATCTTCTATAACTGTTACTTATGAATGTTTGTATATGAACCTCTGAATTGTAAAGCGCTGTGGAATATGTTGGTGCTATAGAAATAAATATTATTATTTATACCAAGATCCAGGGGTTCCTACCACAATTCAGATCTGTCCTACTGTGCGGGTTCCTCAGGCCACCATCTGGAGACCTGCTCTTCATGGCTGTTTACTAGACCTGGTGCTGATGTACAAACCAAGCTGACGGATGGCCATGAGCCACAAATTATGGGCCACAGTTTGGGGACCCCGGCTTCAATGTATATTGAATTGTGGAATTGAGTACATAGAAAGCATCGTCTTAAGAGCAACATTCTCTGGGTTGTTTTTTTTTCTTCATTCTTCAGGGGTTGAAGGGAGAGGTCTGTTTTTTACCCCATCAGCTTCTCTTTAGGTTACAAATGCACTAAAAAATAACGCCTGTCTAAAGTGAACCCCGTTTCTCTCTGGGATTTCTACAAGGTTGGCTGTGTCGGGGTCTAGTAGAACATTTTGAAGATTCTCTGTGATGGCAACTCTATTTCTTTTTTTAATTCAAACATATTTTTTCTACCTCAAGTGTTTCTTTAAGACTATATTCTCATTGCATTTTTTGCAGTGCATTAGGGTGGTCTACCGAAATCCCCTAAAAAGTGGATTGATATAAACTCCTGTCCAGGCCACAGACTGCAATGACAACACTATTGGAGTTCAAATGAGCTTTTTTTTTTCTTTCTCTCTCTCTAGACTGCCACAGAAAGATTGGCAGTGTAAACAGGGCCTTCATTTAAGCTTATCTTTTAGGTATGTATTTGGACAACAATTCCTTTCTGTTAATACAACAGAGAAGCTACAGAGTGTAGAGCAACAAGTCCCAAACTTTCTCTAGTCCCTTCCACGACAGCATAGGAGGTTGTCTCTCCACGCCCTAATTGGGACAGGAAGTTCAAGAGGTTTAAAAGGACCCTCCCACCTCCCATAGCCAGTGTCTTTCCTGTCCCCATGGGGCATGGAGAGGTTTTTATTTTCTCCTATGCTGTGGTGGCCGGCGAACTACAGTATAAAATTATTTTTTTTTTTTTTTCTTCCCCTGTTACCTTAAGCCGGACAGCATCGGTCGGGCCTTCACCGCTCCTCCCTTGCTGTTCCCTCACGCTGTGGGGGACCGCTGCTCCAGCCTTCCGGAACCTCCTCTGGGGTGATGCAGGCTGTTGAGCTCCCCGGCCGGCGTCCTCCCTGAGCCGCCGGCCGCTTCCTGCATGCACGCTGCCGGAGCGATCCGGAAGTGCTCCCGGGGGCGGGACTTCCGGTCTTGCGAACTTCCGGTTGAGCGCTTCCGGTTTGCGGAGGCAGCGTGGAGGACACGCCGCCGCTGACACGGCCTGTCGGGGACCTGCTGCAGGAGGCGGGGAACATTACCAGTCGCTGGGGGGGGCAGGCCTTTCCACAGGAAGGCTGCCCGGAAGGCATCATAACCACGGTAAGGATTCTTCTGTGTGCACTGTAAAGTCTTCCTCTGCTTCTGCAGAGCCCAGCGTTTCCCCTGCTTCAGTAAGAGGCTGAGGGACGGTCCCTTATGCCTGGTATCAGGCTGACTTGGTGAGTGGTTTCCAGGAGGATGTGCCTGCTGGTATTTGTGTCAAGTCTGACAAGTGTGCAACGGAAACTTTGCCAGCAGTGTACGTCTGTCCCTTCCATGGGCTACTGGGAGTTGAATCTCAGTGGACACTCCTGGATATTGCTGTATCAGGATATGGGCTGGCTGCCTGGTCTGATGACGCCTCTCTGTTCCGTTGAGTGGAGAGGTCAGGCATCGTGTATATAGACATTGTGCCAAGCTACGGTCCATGTTGATACAGGAGCTTCAGGCCTCGCTGGCCTCCCTCCCTGCTGCTGACCCTTCTGCCACAAAACAGTTACCTCCAGTCGTCTGATCCTGAGGCTGATTCCGCCTCGGTGGGTCCCGATAAAGGTTTTCCTCCGGGAGGCCTGACCGGTCTTTTCTTTTTCCCTGAGATGATTGGGGGATCTTAATGGAGCAGTTGGGTGCACTATGGGGTTGGAGGATGAGTAGGTCCTCCCCTCCGTTCAGGGCGAAATATTCGCGGACCTGAAAACCACTGGGCATGCTACTGTCCTGGATCTTCTCTCTAGAATGGGATTTCCTTGAGGAGCTTTCTGGAGTGTCCTCTGACACAGTTTTCCCCTGGAGAGTTCTGGGTTGCTTTGGGAGATTCCCATGCAGGTGGCCAAGGTCGCTCTACAAACGGCACTCCCCCTTGCGGACGATTACCAGCTTGGGAATCTGATCGTTAGGTCAGGAGTCTCAGGAAGAAGTCCTAGGAGGCTTCGTCGTCTCCCATCGGGCTCATACTGCCTCCTCTTCGGTCCCCCTGTCCCTCCTTCACAGGCTCGACCAGTGGAGGCTCATTTTCTGGGGTGCTCCTAAGGTTGAGTACTGGTGTCTAACTCGGACAGACGAGCTCTAGGCTAAGGCTTGGAGTAGGGACTCTCCTTCCACACTGCGGATTGCTCCCGTCTGTTTCAGGGTTGGGCCTGCCCTGGATGATATTCTGGACAGGGCGACTGATCGTCAGGCCTACCGGATACACCCTCCAGGCAACGGTCATTTCGTCCCTCGATACCTCGGGCCTCCCAGCCCAAGGGGTGAGGTGAGTCTGACCGTGGGAACTACCCTTTGGGTGAGGGGAGTACTTTTCTCATCCCTTCCCATCCACAAAGTCCTCAGCATGACGAACAGTGTGTCGGCTCGGGTGGGGAGACGGCTCTCTGCCTTTCTTCCCCAGTGGCGGGCCTTCTCCGCCTGGCCAGGGGTCCTACAAGCTCTTCTCAGAGGGTCTATTGGTCTCTTCACCCAACCAACCCCCCCCCCCCCCCCCCCCGGCCTCCGCGACACACCATCTGGAGACGTCCGTTTTTTTTTTCATCTATCTGAGGCGTCTAATTCCAGCGGGTCAGATGCCGTCGTTTCATGCATGGAGTCTGGGAACTCTGTTGTTCCCCTGCTCGGTCTCCGCCACCTGTTGGCCTCGATTGCCCTGAGGGACGCCTAGTTCCATGTGCCCTTCCATCCTTGTCTCCGGCAGTACCTCAAAATTGCGGTTCTGCACGGAGGGGCCATGCTTCCTTTCCACTTACAGATACTTCCCTTCGGGTTCTTCTCGGCTCCAAGGCTCTTTCAAGGATCAGGGTTGAGGTGGTCACCTTCCTCCGTTGCAGAGTTGGCCTCATCCTGACAGGCATCCTTCCCCCAGAGGATCACAGATTGACGCTGCTGGCCAAACTCTCTATGTTCATAGACAAGCGCGCCCGACCTTTCGAGGCGCTATATCGGCCCTGGGTTTATGACGTCCTGCATTCCCTCAGTCTTGTGGGCTCCGGCCCACTCTTGTTGTCTATGGGACCATATCCTGGTTCATTGGGTCGGACTCCCTTCCTTCCTGAACTCCGGTTTCGCCTGTCGGCACCCGTCTTCTCGTCCCTTCTCTGGTGTGTCCCTACAACCTGATGGTTGGGTTTGCCTGGACCCGGTCACCCCTGGTTACACTGGCAGCCGATGCCAGCCAGAGGGGCTGGGGGGCTATGGTGGACGACTATCAGTTCAGGGGGGCTGGAGCCCTTAGGTCGGCACCCAGTCCTCCAACTACCGGGAACTCGGGGTGGTCGGAGAAGCCCTCCTCGCTGCCCAGGATCCCATCCGGGACACTCATGTCCAGGTCTACTGGGACAATGGCTCCACAGTGGCACATCTCCGCCATCAGGGCAGTACTAGGTCGGCGCCCTGAAGTCTGTGTCCTCCCGGATCTTCCACTGGGCAGGGCAGTCCCTGCTGTCCCTTTCTGCAGTCCATCTACAAGGGTCCCTACACCTTCCAGCAGACTTCCTGAGTCGTCAGGATGTTCACCCAGAGGAGTGGAGTCTGGCCCAAGCGGTGTTCTGCTCTCTGGTGGCAAGGTGGGGTACTCCAGAGGTGGACCTCTTTGCTTCAGCAGGAACTCGCCAGGTCGCAACATTGTCTCCCTGAACCCTCGGGGCAACGCGTTGGGGGTGAACGCCTTCTGCCACGATTGGTCCTTTTTGCCTCGATACGCCTTCCCGCCTACTCCTCTTCTCGCACGAAGCCTGAGGACGATCAGGGACGACGGAGCCACGACCATCCTGGTCGCTCCTCTGTGGCCGCGACGGAGTTGGTACTGCCTGATCCTGACTCTCAGCCTCGACGGACCGGTCCTCCTGGGTTCAGACCCCAGTTTCCTGTCTCAGGATCCGATATTCCATCCGGTCCCCCAGGAGCTCCAGTTGGCTGCCTGGCTTCTGAGGCCCGAGCACTGAAGGCCCAAGGACTTTCTGACTAGGTCGTGGCTGCTCTACAAAAGGACCGTACACCAGTGGCTAGTAGTATTTCCCCTGAGGTCTGGATGAGATTTCCTCCTGGTGTGGTTCTCGGCCTCCTGACCCGCTCCGGCCTACCATTGCGCAGATTGTCGAGGTCATCCAGAGTGGATTGGACTTAGGCCTTCGGCCCAGCGCCCTGAGGGTGCAGATCTCGGCGCTTCGTACAGTCTTGTCCCGGCTCTGGCAGATCGTCGCTGGATCCACCGTTTCAGGGTGTCCGCTAGTAGGCTCTGTCCGCGGCGGAGGATCCTGACGCCTTGCTGAGATCTCAATGTGGTCCTTACCGGATTTTCTCGGTCACCCTTTGGGCCACTGTCCTCTTGTAACATTCGTTCTCTTTCTCACAAGACTGCCTTTTTGTGGCTATTACGTCTTCTCGTAGAGTCGGGGAACTTCAGGCTTTGTCTATTCGGGAGCCTTCCGGACCGTCAGAGATGACAGCATTGTTTTCAGCTGGACCCTTCCTTCCTTCCCAAGGTGGTTTCGGCTTTTCACCGTTCTCCGTCCTTCATCCTGCCTTCCTTCTGTCAGAATCCTCCGGGTGAGGAAGGGTTTCATTCTTTGGTTGTTCGTCGGACAGTGTTGCACTACCTGGAGGTTACTGCTTCCTGGCGCCTTGATTATATCCTGTTCATCCAGCCCTTTGGCCGACATAAGGGCATGAAGGTGGCTAAGAGTGCCGTCGCCAACTGGATTGTGCGGGCAATTTGAGGCGCCTACCTCGCTCAGCATCTCTCTCCGCCTACCGGATTCACGGCGCACTCCACCGGGGCTACCTCTGTCTCCTGGGCTGCATGGGCAGGGGCTTCTCCTGAGCAGATCTGCAAGGCGGCTACGTGGTCTTCCCTCCATACTTTCACGAAGCATTATTGTCTGGATCCGGATTCCAGCAGGGATTGGCTTTTGGCAGGACAGTCCTGCAGGCTGTGGTCCCCCCCTAGGTATCAATTCTTTGGTATTCCTCCTATGCTGTCGTGGAAGGGACTAGAGAAATAAGAATTATTCTTACCGTTAATTCGATTTCTAGGACCTTCCACGACAGCAGGTAATTCCCTCCCCTTTTATATTCATATATTCATGGATATGTTGTACTTCTCATTTGCTATGGGTTCTTTGTAAGACACTGGCTATGGGAGGTGGGAGGGTCCTTTTAAACCTCTTGAACTTCCTGTCCCAATTAGGGCGTGGAGAGACAACCTCCTATGCTGTCGTGGAAGGTCCTAGAAATCGAATTAACGGTAAGAATAATTCTTATTTCTTACTGTGAGAGCCACCTTTTGG
This sequence comes from Anomaloglossus baeobatrachus, assembly GCF_048569485.1. Lineage (NCBI taxonomy): Eukaryota > Metazoa > Chordata > Amphibia > Anura > Aromobatidae > Anomaloglossus > Anomaloglossus baeobatrachus. The sequence continues at coordinate 434,316,935 of NC_134354.1, forward strand.
GCTCTGGGGGATGGTCGCGAGTCACCTTTTGGGCTCTGGGGGGATGGTCGCGAGCCACCTTTTGGGCTCTGGCGGATGGTCGCGAGCCACCTTTTGGGCTCTGGCGGATGGTCGCGAACCACCTTTCTCTATCGTTTCATTGGGGGACACAGGACCATGGGTTATGCTGCTGTCACTAGGAGGCTGACACTAAGTAAACACAAAAAAGTTAGCTCCTCCCTAGCAGCATACACCCCGAGCCGGAGGCGGGCTCAGATCAGTTTTTAGCTTAGTGTCGTAGGAGGCTGATGTGGGCCGTCTCGGCCCCCCTCAGCCATGTATTTTTTTTTTGCGCTTTTTTCTTTTATTTCGGCGCCGCTCATCACTCTCATACCTGTCGTCTTCTTCTCTGCAGGTATTCGCTTCACTCATCCTCCGCAGCCCCATGGGTACCGCTCCCCAGGGTCGCAGGGGCTTGAGACTTCGGGGCCCTCTCCCCCGCCCGTCCCCGTGGTACCACTCCCGGGGGTGCGCGTGTGGGCAGGTTGTTTTGTGGGCACCCCTGATTCGCCCTGAGGTATCACCCCAAAGGGCGTACAGGGGAGTACAGCAGGGATGGAACTGCCGCAGCGTGTGTGTTAGATGGGGCCCTGTCACGCTGCATTCTCCTGAAGGGGGCTGTCTACCACCATCATGATGTCCACTACCCTGCCTGCAGCACGCTCTCCCCCGGAGCCTTCCTGGACGAGCAGCGCTGTTCACAGGCAGAGCCAGGGAGCCCTGCCTGCACCGCATCCAAGAGGGGTGAACCGCTGGGCCGGCGCCACCGATTGCAGGTAGGACCGACTTTTCCTGCACTTTCCCCCGGCCCTCTCCATAAATTTAGTCCCCGGCTTCGGCCTAGTCGCTCCTGCGTCCTAGCCACGCCCCCGCTGCAGCGCTATTGGCCGCCGGTCGTCTCCCTCTGTTCCTCCCACTGCTCTGCCTCCTGGCTGATGGTGGGGGCTCTGAATCCTCCGGGTTTTTTCGCGCCGGAATCCTGCTCCTCCCCCAGCCTCCTCCAGCGTCCCCTCGCCATTTTAGCCTGCCTCTGGTCCCCTGAGGCTGCAGCGCGCCGGCGTTCTGAGTTTTCTGAGTAGCTCATTCCTGGACTCCACTTCTGGACTGGTGGGCAGCACGCAGGACCTGGGTAAGCTCTGCTCCTAAGGAGTAGCCCTCACTAGGTAGCATTCTCTGAGTTTAGGGACGAGTTAACCCTCTCCTGTCTCCTTCCTAGCAGCCACCAGGGAGAGTACCTGTTTGCACCATGCCTAAGGCTAAGCCCACCCAAGCCAAGCAGGCCCCCTTTGCACTATTTTTTGCATGCTCCTCCTGCAGCTCCAAATTTTCCCAGGGTCAGGACGCCCCTCTATGCTCCGTCTGTTCTACAGACGCGCAGCCTCCGCAGGACTCCGCGGCCGACGTTTCTGATACCGCAGACGCCACAGCGCCATATGCTGCAGGGCACTGCGTCCCGCCTCCCCCCGACTGGCTAGCGTCCCTGTCCCAGTCCGTAGATTCCCTCTCTGAGGCTTCTCGGACCATCGCGCAAGCTCTACGCCTGCTGCCGACGCTCGCCCAGATTCCCGCAGACCCGGCGCAATTGCCCCCGGAGCAGGTGAGCCCCGTTGCAGGGTCCTCCTCTGCTGCTCAGAAACGGACCCGCCAGGTCTCGTCCTCAGACTCTTCCCAGGTTTCACCTTCATCCCCAGGTCCAGACCGTCAGTCCTCCAGGGAGGCTTCTGACTGCTCCGAGGATGATTCCGATGCGGTACCCCTGCAGGACTCAGAGCAGGCGGCCGATATTCGGCGCATGGTAAATAGCCTGATAGAAGCAGTAAACCAGACCTTAAAGGTACAGGTGGATCCAGTCTCCTCTCAGAGCACCCAGGTCTCCTTTAAGCGGGTGAAGCGGGCCCAGAACACATTCAGCGGACATCCAGAATTCGCTGAGTTACTGCGCAGCCACAGACAACAGCCGGACAAGGTATTTACCAGCGGTAAGTCCATTGATTTGCATTATCCCTTTCCTGAGGGTCTTCGAAAGGATTGGGCAGGTTCCCCTGTGGTCGACCCCCCCCAATCTCCCGGCTGTCTTCTCACACAGTCCTTCCACTCACTAACGGTACGTCTCTCAAAGACCCTACGGACCGTACTATTGACAGGTTGGCCCGTTCCGCCTTCGAGGCAGCGGGCTCATCCCTCTCTCCGGCCTTCGCCTCGGTTTGGGTTGCGAAGGCCCTGATGTCCTGGGCGGACACGCTACGCGGCGGTCTCCGCGCCATGCCTGCCAATCCGGACCTGGTTCCCATCGCCTCGCAGATTTCCCTCGCGGGTGAGTACTTGCTCAATGCAGCCCTGGCGTCTGCAAGTTGCGCGACCCAGGCCGCCAGCAACAATGTGGCCATCCGTCGAGCCCTTTGGCTCCGGTCCTGGAACGCGGATGCGGCCTCTAAGAAGTCACTAACTTCCCTGCCCTTCCTAGGGGAGCGTCTCTTCGGAGATGGGCTGGACCAGCTGATCTCCGATGCAACGGGAGGAAAGAGTACATCTCTCCCCCAATTGCGCCCCAAGCGCTTCCAGAATCGGCGCCCCACCGCTCGTTTCCGGTCCTTTCGCAGCTTCAGCTCCAATCCCCAGCAGCGGAAAAGCCGCTCTCCTCCGAGAGACAGGAAGACCCCGTCATTCAAGACCAATCCCGCCTGGCGTTCACGCCCCCACCAGTCCACGAGATCCTCTTCTGGTTACCGCCGACGTTCCTCCAAGTGACTCGTGGTCGGCGCGCAACAGCGCCAGACTTGTGGGAGGGCGTCTGTCTCGTTTTCAGCATGTGTGGATCCCCCTGATCGCCGATGCCTGGGTCAGAGAGATCATCACATCAGGCTACAAAATAGAATTCGAAACAAAGCCACCGAGACGTTTTTTCCTATCTCGCCCTCCCGAGTCTACCGCGCGGGCTCGCGCGTTCTTTCACTCCATAGACTCCCTCCTCCGAACCGGAGTCGTGGTACCAGTCCCTCCCGCAGAGCATTTCAAGGGGTTCTATTCCAACCTTTTCGTGGTCCCCAAAAAGGACGGCTCTGTCCGTCCTGTCCTCGACCTAAAGCTTCTGAACAGGTCGGTGAGACCTCGGCCGTTTCGAATGGAGTCACTCCGGTCCGTCATCGCGTCCATGGAGGTAGGCGAATTCCTGGCATCGCTGGATATTCAAGACGCCTATCTTCACGTCCCGATAGCCACCTCTCACCAACAGTTCCTCCGTTTTGCGATAGCGGAAGATCACTTCCAGTTCACGGCTCTTCCATTCGGCCTCGCATCCGCGCCCAGGGTCTTTACGAAGATCATGGCTGCTGCCATGTCCGTCCTGCATGCCAGGGGTGTCATGGTCATCCCGTACTTGGACGATATGTTGATAAAGGGCTCTTCCTTCGAGGACTGTCGTCTTGGGGTTCAGATCACAATCGACACCCTTTCACGGTTAGGGTGGCTGATAAATCGGAAGAAGTCCTCTCTGATCCCGGTCCGTCGGATCACCTTTTTAGGCATGGTATTCGATACCATCCAAGGACGAGTTTTCCTCACTCAGGAGAAGATCTCCTCCCTTCAACGAGGGCTCCGCGCTCTCCGGCGTCAGCGCCAAGTGTCCATCAGGTTCGGCATGCGAGTCCTCGGTCGTATGGTGGCGGCGATGGAAGCGGTACCCTTTGCACAGTTCCATCTCCGGCCCCTCCAGCTGGCCTTGCTGAAGAAGTGGGACAGATCTCCCTTTTCTCTGGACCGCAGGTGTCATCTTTCGCCGGAGACCCGCCACTCCCTCCGTTGGTGGCTCAATCAACGCAACCTCGCATCAGGAAGGTCTTTCCTCCCGCTCCACTGGAAGATAGTGACCACCGACGCCAGTCTCCAGGGCTGGGGAGCAGTGTTTCGACATCACACAGCGCAGGGCCGATGGTCACCGAGAGAGAGTTGCCTCCAGATCAACATTTTGGAGATAAGAGCCGTCCGGCTAGCCTTGCAGCAGTTTCGGCACCTAGTACAGGGTTGCCCGGTCAGGATCCAGTCGGACAATGCGACGGCGGTGGCGTACATCAACCACCAAGGCGGCACAAGAAGTGTCGGGGCGATGCGAGAAGTCAAGAAGATCTTGCACTGGGCCGAGTGTCATCACTCCCTGATCTCAGCGGTACACATCCCAGGCGTGGACAATTGGGCGGCGGACTTCCTCAGCAGGGAAGGCCTCGCCTCCGGAGAATGGTCCCTCAACCGGGAAGTCTTCAACCAGATCTGCGACAGATGGGGAGTTCCGGACGTGGACCCAATGGCCTCACGGTTCAACCGTCAGGTTCCGCACTTTGTAGCACGGTGCCGCGACCGCTTGGCTTTAGGAGTCGACGCTCTCACCCTGTCATGGAGCCAGTTCAGTCTCCCGTACATCTTCCCTCCGCTCCCTCTAATTCCGAGGGTCCTCAAGAAGATCAAGGCGGAAGGGATACCGGTCATCCTAGTGGCTCCAGATTGGCCCAGGCGAGTATGGTTCGCGGAACTAACTCAGCTCCTCGCAGACGCTCCGTGGCGCCTTCCAGACCGTCCAGATCTCCTGCAGCAGGGGCCTCTCTTCCATCAGAACTCACAGGTCCTAAATTTGACGGCCTGGCCATTGAATCCTGGGTTCTAGCTAAGGCTGGTTTTTCCTCAAAAGTGATTCAGACAATGATTAGGGCCAGGAAGCCATCTTCATCAAAGATTTACCACCGCACGTGGAAGGTTTTCTTCAGGTGGTGTGAAGAGCAGAATATTTCTTCTCCTCTCGCCTTCTCCCTTCCTTCCCTACTGGCGTTCTTGCAGTCAGGCCTAGATGCGGGTCTCTCGCTCGCAACACTAAAAGGCCAGATATCGGCGTTATCAATCCTGTTTCAGAAGCCACTGGCCGCTCGTCCACAGGTTAAGACCTTCATCCAGGGAGTGGCCCACCTGGCACCGCCGTACCGTCGGCCTCTAGAACCGTGGGACCTTAATCTAGTCCTAGGGTCACTTCAAGGCTCCCCATTCGAGCCCTTGCGTGAATCTTCCCTTTCTCACCTGTCTTGGAAGGTGGTATTTCTTGTTGCCATCACTTCTATTCGCAGGACGTCACAGCTGGCAGCTCTCTCTTGTCGTTCCCCCTTTTTGATTTTTCACCAGGACAAAGCGGTTCTCCGGCCAGATCCCGCTTTTCTCCCAAAGGTGGTCTCCCCGTTCCATCTTAACGAAGAAATCGTTCTTCCATCCTTCTGTCCTGGCCCCTCTCACAGCTTGGAGAGGTCCTTGCACACCCTGGACCTAGTGCGTGCACTTAGAATTTATGTCTCCAGAACCGCGCCGTTCCGTAAGTCAGATGGTCTGTTTGTTCTCCCTTCTGGTCCCAAGAGGGGTGAATCGGCATCCAAGGCCACAATTGCCAGATGGATCCGTTCCGCCATATCAGAGGCCTATCGGATTCGGGACAAGTCTCCGCCGCGGGGGGTAAAGGCGCACTCTACCCGCGCAGTGGGAGCCTCTTGGGCGATTAGGCATCAGGCGTCGGCCGACCAGGTCTGCAAGGCCGCCACCTGGTCTAGCCTGCACACCTTTACTAGGTTCTACCAAGTTCACACCCAAGCATCGGCAGATGCTATTTTTGGGAGAAAGGTCTTGCAGGCAGCAGTTGCACACCTGTAATAGGGTGGCAGCATTCAATTATAGTGCAAGCCCGCCGAGGGAGGTTGTTGTTTTCTTCCTATCTGCGGGTTTTTCGGTATTCCCACCCAGGGACTGCTTTTGGACGTCCCATGGTCCTGTGTCCCCCAATGAAACGATAGAGAAAGTAGGATTTTTGTGTACTCACCGTAAAATCTCTTTCTCTGAGTCTTCATTGGGGGACACTGCACCCACCCTGCTTGGTTTTTTGGTTGATTCAATTGCATTTGCCTGCTATTTTTTCAGTGGTCTTATGTTCATAGACCTCTTGTTTGCACGGCTGCATTGTTTTAGTTACAACTTGTGTTTATGTATGGTGATTCTGGTACTCCTCCTACTGCTTGTGCACCAACTGATGTGAGCCCGCCTCCGGCTCGGGGTGTATGCTGCTAGGGAGGAGCTAACTTTTTTGTGTTTACTTAGTGTCAGCCTCCTAGTGACAGCAGCATAACCCATGGTCCTGTGTCCCCCAATGAAGACTCAGAGAAAGAGATTTTACGGTGAGTACACAAAAATCCTACTTTTGGGCTCTGGGGGATGGTCGCGAGCCACCTTTTGGGCTCTGGGGGATGGTCGCGAGACACCTTTTGGGCTCTGGGGGATGGTCGCGAGACACCTTTTGGGCTCTGGGGGATGGTCGCGAGCCACCATCAGGAGCTCGCCTTCCACCCAGCTGCTGATCATCAGCATTTCTGTTGGTGCTTAACACTAGAAGTCCCAGAGAGGGGTCATTTAACATTTCTACCTTTGGAACCCAGAGACGGGTCGAATGACCTGAAGGATTTTAGCTAACATCCTATAATCACCGTCTTTTGTTCTGTAATTAAGGCCATTACTGTCGCACCACAGGAGGTTGTTGTTTTCCATTGAGTTTAGCCATTTAGTTTCTAGTTAGTTCTATTCAGTTTGGACTAAGGGTCATTTGACCCTCTTTCGGGACTTCAGCGGGGAGCATGACATTTCTGGGACTTCTAATGTTAAATACCCCTTCCTTCCTCGGACTAATGCTGGTGATATTTTCAGTTCATTCAAGCCTTGGTTGCAAGCAGATAGTTTGTACTCCTCAGGAGTATCGTTGCTAAAAACTTTTGCTGAACTTCTACCTCTGTCATCTGTAGATAAGTAGTTCATGCATTTTCCCCGTATGTCCTCCTTGTGTCGACTATAATGTTTAGTGGGGTTGACATAAGAGCTCATCCCATCCGTTTCCTGTTTAGAGCCCAGCACTAGGGATACCTAAGGTCAGGTATCCGGTTCGGCGCATAGGTGTGGCACCTATCTAGGGTAGTGAAGGACCACTAGTAGGTTTGGTCAGAGGTCACCATCTTCCCTTTTTCTAGACACGGTTTGCCTTCCCATCCCTTTCGCTTTGTGCTACCCCGTACCTAGTGTAACAGCTGCGTCCCACATATCATAGTCATGAGAGCTACATATGGCTCCCAAGCTACAGGGATGGGACCCCTGGTATAGAGACTGCCCACAGTTTACCTGGCAACTCTCTAGCCGATAAATTGTTTAATTGCAGCCTGTGCCTTGTCTGGCAAAGAAAATGGCAGTCTGCATTCTGCTGACCATATAGTATTTAGTTTTTAATGCTTTTTTCTAAATATTGTAAATTATATTTTGCAAATTAAAGAAATTGTAACTATAGTAGGATTAATGGATGTTCAGAATGTTCCTATATCTTCTAAAATAGTCTGTACATAAACAATAACATTCTGTTAATTTTAATGTTGTTCAATTCTCCCCACCCCCGAAGAAAAAATTAAATTAATATTTTTTTAATTGCATTATTATTTCATGTTCATCTAATGATATTTTGTGTAGCATATCTCACATGTAGCATTTTGACAGTTTTTTTTTTTTAGTATTTACGACCTTTTATTTTCGGCTTTGATTAGGTAATGCGGCTCTATAAAATCCTTGTCTGCATCTCGCCAAATCACTGCGTTGGCTTTAAAGCAACAGTAGCTGTTTCTTCATCAATAATTCAGCGCACAGGAAGAAGCCACAATAACATTAACACATGCTATATGTTTCCTTTTTTCTACGACAGTTCTTAGATTAGCTGCTTCTCCAATGCAGGGAGTCACAAGCTTCTTATACAATCGTTAAAGTCTATGCCAAAATGATACATTTTGCTTTTTATTGCTCCGTTTAATTTTTTATTTTTATTTTCGTGATGGTAGTATAACATCTAGATAAGTATAGATATGTCAATTATGTTGTTTTTTCAGGATATTATTAAAGCCACACAAAAGCACAATAGGACTGCACTGCTCTTATGTACAAGATTCTTTACCTGCTAAATGTTATTATAAAAATGCCATTGATTCCAGTTATTGTAAATGTGAAAAGACTGAGTTATTTATTCTGCAGTTCACAAGTTTAGGGTCACTTGGATACTTCCTTATTTTTGAAAGAAAATCATTTTTTTTTTTTTTTTTTCAATGAAGCTAACAAATGAAACAGAAATACACTCTATACATTGTTAATGTGGTAAATGACTATTCTAGCTGCAAACGTCTGGTTTTTAATGCAATATCTACATAGGTGTATATATTTCCAACAACCACCACTCCAGTGTTCTAATGATACATTGTGTTTGCTAACTGTGTAGAAATTCCTTGAAAACCCTTGTGCAAGTATGTTAGTACAGCTGAAAACAGTTTTGCTGATTAGAGAAGCTATAAAACTGATCTTTGAGCTAGTGGAGAATCTGGAGCATTACATTTGTTGGTTCCATCAAACTCTCAAAATGGCCAGAAAAAGAGAACTTTCACGTGAAACTCGACAGTCTATTCTTGTTCTTAGAAATGAAGGATATTCCATGTGAGAAATTGCCAAGAAACTGAAGATTTCCTACAACGGTATGTACTACTCCCTTCAGAGGAGAGCACAAACGGGCTCTAACCAGAGTAGAAAGAGGAGTGGGAGGCCCCGCTACACAACTGAGCAACAAGACAAGTACATTAGAGTCTCTAGTTTGAGAAATCGACGCTTCACAGGTCCAGGTCCTCAACTGGCGGCTTCATTAAATAGTACCCGCAAAATGCCAGAATCAACGTCTACAGTGAAGAGGCGACTTCGGGATCCTGGCCTTCAGGGCAGAGTGGCAAAGAAAAAGCCATATCTGAGACTTCCTTTTATTAGCCAAAGATTAATATGGGCAAAAGAACACCGACATTGGACAGAGGAAGATTGGAAAAAAGTGTTATGGACAGAGGATTCGAAATTTGAGGTGTTTGAATCACACAGAAGAACATTTGTGAGATGCAGAACAGCTGAAAAGATGCTGGAAGAGTGCCTACGCCATCTGTCAAGCATGGTGGAGGTAATGTGATGGTCTGGGGTTGCTTTGGTGCTGGTAAAGTGGGAGATTTGTACAATGTAAAAGGGATTTTGAATAAGGAAGGCTATCACTCCATTTTGCAATGCCATGCCTTACCCTGTGGACAGCGCTTGATTGGAGACAATTTCATCCTACAACAGGACAATGACCCAAAGCTCACCTCCAAATTATGCATGAACTATTTAGGGAAGAAGCAGGCAGCTGGTATTCTATCTGTAATGGAGTGGCCAGCCCAGTCACCAGATCCCAACCCTATTGAGCTGTTGTGGGAGCAGATTGATCGTATGGAACGCAAAAAGTGCCCATCAAGACAATCCAACATGTGGGAGGGGGGAAGCATGGGGTGAAATATCTCCAGATTACCTCCACAAATTAACAGCTAGAATGCCAAAGGTCTGCAAAGCTGGAATTGCTACAAAGGGAGAATTCTGTGACGAAAGCAAAGTTTGAAGGAGAATATTATTTCAAGTAAAAATCATTATTTCTCACCTAGTCAATGTCTGGATTATATTTTCTATTCATTATGCAACTCATTTGATAAATAAAAATGACTTTTCATAGAAAAGACAAAATTGTCTGGGTGACCCCAAACTTTTCAACTGTAGTGTGTGTGTATATGTATATGATATGGAAGTCTTCAATTTTTAATTTTTCTGTGTAGAAGGCATAAGAGAGGTCTAGGAGGAGGAGTGTAGAATATTGGCTGTTAGATTTGGTGGTTATTATCTCATTAGTATTATGATCAGGGGATGAAGGTTGTTGGATGAGTGGTGGGAAGAAAGTTCAGTGTGACGTGCTGTTCTAGAAGTTTGGAGGCAAACGAGTAGTGCTATGAAGAGATAGCTGGACATAGACATTGGGTGTAGGGATGGCTTCTTCAGGATAAGGCTATGTGCCCACGCTGCGGATTTTACCGCAGATTTGCCGAAAATCTGCAGCAGCGGCACTTAAAAAGCCATTTCAATGGCATTTTGGAAATGCTGTGTCCATGCTGCGGATTTTTCCGCTGCGGATTTGCCGCGGATTTTGATGCGGAAAAATCTGCAGCATGTCAATTGTTTGTTGTGGATTTTGGTGCGGATTTGGGTATAGAATGGGAAAAAAAAATCCGCAGGTACATTCCACCGTGGACACATAGCCTAAGAGTGATTTTTGTGTCGTTGAAAGCAAAAGAAGACCGCAGATGTTAGTAGGTTACAAAAAAAATGGGTTAGTGCCTGGATAAGCATGGTACTGAGGTTGGAGAGGAGGTGGCATTGGATCACGTCACGCACAGAAGTGGTGGTGTGACTTGGAGAGAGAGTGAGCAAGCTTTTTTTCAGTGATGAATGATGGTTACGAGGGAGGGGCATTAGTCTACCGTGCAGCGGGGTTGTGATAGCTTAGCATTAACCTCTTTACAACCCATGACGTGCTATGTCATAGGTCATCTCCCTGTCTTTGATATGAGCTCGTACGCCGAACCTGTTTCTTTCCCCGTAGATGAAGGTTGAATAATTTGTGTTCTGCCCGCGGCTTTTAACCTCTTAAATGCCGCTGTCAATCTGCTCTTTAACGCTGTCTGAGTACTCATCGTTGTACCCGCAACGCGATCGCAGGACGCCGATGTGTTTGTCATAATAGCCAGGGGTCAGCTGAAGACTCCGGTCTCTGTCATCTCGGTACTACTATGAAAGCCAGCCTGTGGCATAGAACAAGTGATCAGACAACAATACAAAGTTGAAAGAAGTTTAAAAAATATGAAAAAAAATAAAATATAAAAGTTCAAATCACCCCACTTTTAACACGTTAAGAATTAATAAAAAAAAAAAAATACACATTTGGTAGCACTGCATTCATAAAAGTCTGATCTATCAAAATATAAAAAATTTAATCCGGTAAACCGTGTAATGAGAAAAAAATCAAAACCCCAGAATTGCAGTTTTTCGTTCACAACAGAAAAAAAATGTAATAACAGGCGATCAAAACATTGTATATACCACCCAAATAATATGAATAAAAACATCAGCTTGGGTGCAAAAAACAAGCCCTAACACAGACCCCAAAATTGGAAAAACGTTACGGCTCTCAAAGTCGAACACAAGAAAGATTTTTTTTCTTTTTTCAAAATTTCTGTTTTTTTTTTCACCACTTGGAACAAAAATTTATACCAGTTTATCTACGTAATCGTATTTACCTGGAGAATCATATGGTGTGGTGCGTTTTATGGTAAAATCAATGTTGTATATAAAAAAAGAAAAAGGCATAATTTCACTTTTTGTGCTATTTTACCACACTTGGAATTTTTCCCTGCTTACCCATGACATCATATGATAAAATGCACGGTTTGATTTAAAATCCCCCATGGCCGTGACTTCAGCGTGACCCCTTTTTGGTGAAGGATGGTGGGGAAGGTCTGCAATTCCCTCCAGTCAGGTCGCCAGGACTGACCCTGTTGAGGTAACATTAAATCCACGTGGCATCCCCTTCATTCTGAGAACTGACGCAATCAAAGCACAAATTGCCGAAGTCTGGTAAGGTTGAGAGTTAGGCCTGATTTAGACTTTTGTATTCTTTCTTTATATTTTATGGATTTTTATAACACTTTTTGGATTTTTAGAACATGGACTTGTTAGACATACTGTCATGTTTTGATTTTTACGATTGTGTGTTAAACATCATTGAAATGTCTGTCCATTTTTTTATTTTTTTTTTATAAAAGTGTTTAGTAGAGAGATATAAAGGGTCACGTATAGTACAGATTCTGCAAATTACCAAGTTTTGAAGTCCCATAAATCACTATCGGGAACGAATGTAAATATATTTAATGATTACTAGTATCGTGGAACAGATATTGAGTACATGTATAGAAAAACTCCAAAAATACCTGTGGGTAGGAATGAGCGAACCTGAGGTACGGTATTTGGACTTTTATGGGGGGGGATTGGGAGTTAGCCTGCTTTACGTGTGCTCGGGTACGCTCGGTGCTTAGCCCTGTGGGAGCCGCTTGCAGTGTTTTTTCAAATGTTTGCAAATTTCTTAAACAAGAAAAACTGAAATATCACAGGGTCATAAGTATTCAGACCCTTTGCTCAGTATTAAGTAGAAGCACCTTTTTGAGCTAGTACAGCCATGAGTCTTGGAAATAATGCAACAAGTTTTTCACACCTGGATTTGAGGATCCTCTGCCATTCTTCCTTGCAGATCCCCTCCAGTTACGTCAGGTTGGATGGTGAACGTTGGTGGACAACCATTTTCAGGTCTCTCCAGAGATGCTCAATTGGGTTTAGGTCAGGGCTCTGGCTGGGCCAGTCAAGAATGGTCACAGAGTTGTTCTGAAGCCACTCCTTTGTTATTTTAGCTGTATGCTTAGGGTCATTGTCTTGTTGGAAGGTGAACCTTCGTCCAAGTCTGAAATCCAGAGTACTCTGGAAGAGGTTTTCTTCCAGGATATCTCTGTACATGGCCGCATTCATCTTTCCTACAATTGCAACCAGTCATCCTGTTCCTGCAGCTGAAAAACGGCCCCTTAGCATGATGCTGCCACCACCATGTTTCACTATTGGGATTGTATTGGGCAGGTGATGAGCAGTGCCTATTTTCTCCACACATCACTTAGAACTATCACCAAAAAGTTCTATCTTCGTCTCATCAGACCAGAGAATCTTATTTCTCATAGTCTGGAGTCCGTCATGTGTTTTTTTTGCAAACTCTATGCTGGCTATCATATGTCTTGCACTGAGGAGAGGCTTCCGTCAGGCCACTCTGCCATAAAGGCTTGACTGGTGGAGGGCTACAGTGAGAGTTGACTTTGTGGAACTTTCTCTCATCTCCCTACTGCATCTCTGAAGCTCAGTCACAGTGATCTTGGGGTTCTTCTTTACCTTTCTCACCAAGGCTCTTCTCCCACAATTGGTCAGTTTGGCTGGACGGCCAGGTCTAGGAAGAGCTGTTTTGGTCCCAAACGTCTTGCATTTAAGGATTATGGAGGCCACTAGGCCACTCTGCTCTTAGGAACCTTGAGTACTGCAGTAATTTTTTTGTAACCTTGGCCAGATCCGTGCCTTGCCACAATTCTGTCTCTGTGCTCCTTGGGCAGTTCCTTTGACCTTATGATTCTCATTTGGCCTGAAATGCACTGTAGCTGTGAGGTCTCATATAGACAGGACTTGATTTGGAAAGGCACACACCTATCAGTTTAATTAACCCTAGAACGCATACCTGGGGCCTCGCAGGCCTGCTAGGTAATTTGTTTTCTATGGTAGATTGAATTGCTTGCGCGTTCTAGGGTTAAACACAGCTGAACTCCAATGAAGAAGTAGAACCATCTCAAGGAGAATCAGAAGGAAATGGACAGTATATGACTTAAATATGAGTGAGCAAAGGGTCTGAATACTTATGATCATTCAGTTTTTCTTGTTTAATAAATTTGCAAAAATGTCTACATTTTGTTTTGTGTTTTTTTTTTTTTTTCTCTCCTGTCAAGATGGGGTGAAGAGTGTACATTAATGAGAAAAAAATGAACTTTTTAAAATTTAGCAAATGACTGCAATGAAAGAGTGAAAAATGTAAAGGGGTCTGAATACTTTCTGTACACACTGTATGTTAATAAAGGAGGAGTAAGTGCGGCAAACATGTCGGTTTTTTTTTTTATCAAAATTGCCCCTATAAGTCTATAGGTTCCTGAATATCACCGAGCTCATATTTCCATGCTTAAGTCGTTCGCTATTTGCATATATATAATGTGTGTGTGTAAATCACGTAAAACTTTGATCGGCGTAAGGGTATGTGCGCACTAGTCGTTTTTTTCACGCTGCGTTTTTATGTGCGTTTGTCTCAAAAAACGCACCCGCGGCTAAAAAACGCGATAAAAACGCATGCGTTATTACCGCGATTTGGTGCGTTTTTTGCTGCGTTTTTGCTCACTGCGTTTTTAATCAGTGCACAATGCCATTAAAGATTGTGGATGAAAAAAAAAAAAGGTCTGATGTCATTTCCTTCTTCAAAATGTTCATTGTATGCAGGAGAGCAGACAGCTGCAGAACTAGTGTATGCAGGAGAGCAGACAGCAGCTGCAGAACTACAAGGCTCAGCATCCTCCATCCAGGACTGAATGCAGGAGTTTTTTGCCCCCAAAAAAATGACGTGGGATTCGCCATATTTTTGTATGCTAGCCGGGTACAGCAGGCAGGTACAGGCTGCCCCTAACCCCAGCTGCCTATTTGTACCCGGCTGGGAATCAAAAATATAGGGAAGCCCTTTTTTTATATTTCATGAATTTCATGAAATAATTTAAAAAAAATGACGTGGGCTTCGCCCAATTTTTGAGTTCAGCCGGGTACAACTAGGCAGCTGGGGATTGGAATCCACAGTGCAGGGTGCCCATGCTTTCTGGGCACCCCCGCTGTGAATTGCAGTCCCGCAGCCACCCCAGAAAATGGCGCTTTCATAGAAGCGCCATCTTCTGGCGCTGTATCCAAGTCTTCCAGCTGCCCTGATGCCGGGTGGCTCGCTGGGTAATAATGGAGTTAGGGCTAGCTGTATATTATCAGCTGGCCCTAAGCCCGAAATTCATGGTGTCACGCCAATATTAGACATGACCACCATGAATTTCTAGTAATGATAAAAAAAAAACACAACGCACAGAAAAATATTTTTATTAGAAATAAAACACAACACAATTAGTGACTACATCTTTATTGAAATAAAGAACCCCCCCTCCGCAGTAATCCTGGGTCAGGGTCCCGCGCCGTCCAATCCGGATCCAATATCATCTGATCGGTTTGCTGGAAGGCAAAGTGATCAGATGATGTGTCAGGTTCTAGGGGCTGAAGCACATCACACATCAGCTGATTGTATAAAAGCCGATTGTACAATCAGCTGATGCATTGGTGCAAAAAAAAAAAATATAAATAAATAAATACTCACGTCTGTGCTGATTACCGGCAGCTCCTGGGGCGATCGGATGAGAGTCTGATCCTGTCCCATCGCTGCAGCAGCTGCCGGTAATCAGCTGATGAAGTCCCCTGACGGCAGGATCAGCTGATAGCCGGCCGGGTGCGAAAAAGCCGGCGACACCGCGAGAATTACGATCAGCTGATGCGTCAGGTGATCCACCGCCAGGTCCTGCAAGCTTCGTACGTGCCCCGGGGAGACTGCACACAGCCAGAGCGCTAGGAGCGGGCATGGCACCGGGACCCTGCAGACAGGTGAGTATGACATATATATTTTTTTTTTCTACTGTTCACTTTTGTTTTCGCCGCTGCCTCCACCTCCCGCCCAGACATGGCGCCGCACGAAGCTGACATGGCACCGAGCGGGTTGTGGAAGCAGCGGTGACTGTACCGGGAGGATTCATGCTTCTGTGTTTACCAACAGAAGGATTCCTCTTCCTGTACTTGTCACTTTAGTACCCACCTCTTGCGTTTATAGCTGCATTTTTAGTCATAGAAACGCAGCTATATGCGTTTTTCATTGCGTTGTTGAACATCTCATTGAACTCAATGGGTGAAAAACGCAGAAATAATTGACATGCTGCATTTTTGTGGTCACCACAAAAATGCAGCTACAAAAAAACGCTGTGTGCGGACAGCACTTCTGAAAACCCATACACATTGCTGGGGAAGCAATGTCACTGCGTTTTCAGCACAAAACCGCAGTAAAAAAGGCCGCTAAAAACGCAGCAAAAACGCCTAGTGCGCACAAGGCCTAACTGTAATGTTAAAAATCTGATCCACAACGGTAATATAAACTGTTCTGTTATTTGCACATGAGAGAAATCACTGACTTCTAAGTGAATCTTAGGCTATGTTCACATGTTGCATTTCTGCAGTGTTTCTCTATGTAAATTTAAAACTGCTTTTTACAGTACCAAGACAAACCAATCACTGATCTCGGGGAGACCAGCCAGAGAAAACACTGCCGGCAGCCAGCAAAGGCGCTCAACACAGTGAAATCCTAGGTGCATTGCCCCCTGGGAAGTATGCAATTCAAAAAAGGTCCATGGAGCCTCTGTTAGGAGTCTCTACACAGAAAAATAGCCAGGTTTTTTTTTTTTTTACTTCAACAGTAACACACACACACACACACACACACACACACACACACGTTACAATAAACTTCTTCCAGGAACCTCTATCCTCTGAAACTGGGCGAACCCTTTAAATCCACGCCTTCTTTATATTGTGTTCCATCTTTCATTTCGCTGTAGTGGAGATTTTATTGTGGATTTTAGACTTCGTCCACATTATTTCTGTGGTATGTGCTCATGAAGAGTGATGCTACCACATAAGTAATGTGTGCGCACTTCTGGCTTCTATGGAACACTAAAGCTTGCAAAAAATAATGGAAAAAAGGCAAGGCAAGTGTTTCTCCATTGCGTGCCAATGATGTGTGGTAATACCTATGTCCTCAGGAATATACAGGCGCTTGTGATTGAAGTTGTAAAGTTTGTGTCCACCAATTAGCTGATTCTTATCTATCTCGCCTAGTCATGTGCAGTTTATGTAGTTGTGTAAGGTTTCTAATAATTATTGCCAGTAATTATCTCATCATTGATCCTCTCATTCACCTGTAGTACCCAGCTGCACTTCTTTTTTACTTTCTGCATTTTTTTTTTTCTTAGCACAATTGAACAATCTGGCTAAAATGTCATTGAACAATTACTACTGTATGTTCAGTAATCTAATTCAGAGTGTTTAAACAGCCCCCCTCCCCATAGTCAATATGTAACAGAGAGAGGTAGAGAGGGGCTTCCAAACACCGCGCCAATGATCACCGATGAGAGAAGTCAGATTAATGTATCTTTATTTTGCACAGGTCTACGCGTTTCTGGAGACTCAGCTCCCTTCCTCAGGACCCTAAAGCATCAGAAAACATCAAATCGATGTTCATCAAAGCGAGATTTGATGTTTTCTTATGCTTTACGATCCTGAGGAAGGGAGCTGAGTCTCCAGAAACGCGTAGACCTGTGCAAAATAAAGATACATTAATCTGACTTCTCTCATCGGTGATCATTGGCGCGGTGTTTGAAAGCCCCTCTCTACCTCTCTCTGTTATCTGACATCTGGGGTACTGCTGCCGTGATCAGGATATCTATGCTTTTACAGTAGTTGTGACTCACACAACTCTATCTGGTGAGTAGGACTGCTCATTATATTCACCCCGTATCTATTGGGGTAAGACCCTATTTGCGCTTTTTGACCACAGCTTTGTCGTTTCATAGTCTATATGTGGCATATGTTCACAAAGTAATTTACGCTTTGGACTATTGTGTTTTGGCCACAAAATGATTGTTCACCTGATGGCCATTCATTCCTATCTAATGTTTATGGCTATCTATATAGTCGATCACCCTTGTTAGGCCTAAGCCACACGGCATAAAAATCGGTGCGAGTGGAGTGCGATAAAAAAAATCGCATTCCACTCGGACCATGTGTCAGCACCCATGAGCGATTTATTTTCTCAGGCTTAATCGGACCGAGAAAACAATCACAGCATGCTGCGACTGTAATGCGAGACTTTCTCTCGCACCCATTGAAGTGTGTGGGGCGAGAGCAAAATCGCACTGCACTCGCATTACACTGGTGTTCGCAAGTGCAGTGCGAGAATGTCAATAGCTGGCTACGGAGGAGAGATGGAGAGAAATCCCTTCCTCCCCTCCGCAGAGCCGGCATGCCCCCCACAGCTGAGGTCCACTCGCACGGTCGGACCTTAGTCGCAGGGACACTCGCATGACACTTGGCTCTGCTGTACTGCCAGCGTGAGCCAAGTGTCATGCGAGGGGATCGCAGTAATCCCCGTGTGGCCCCAGCCTTATAGAAAGTACCATCTAATGTTATAAAGAGAATGTGGTGATAACGGACTGTTCTTGCAGCATAGAATACAATCGATGGTGCACTTTGCTGTTTTAAAGGGAATCTGTCAGCAGGTTTTTGCTACCTCATCTGACAGCAGTATGATGTAGGCAAGGAGACTCTGAATCCAAAAATGTATCACTTAGATTACTGGCTGCAGCAGTTCTGATATAATGAGAGGTTTTAGATACAGCAAAGCAGAGAGCTGGTCCCTCCCACACAAGGCTCTTTATAGAGATTATACATGGACCGTGAGGTGTCAATCACAGGAGGGGGCGTCGGACAACATGGCAGGAGCCAGCTAGTCATGGCAACACACATCGCTCCGTGTGACACCGCAGGAGCGAGGAAGCTCTCCTTACCTGCCTCCCGGCCGCTATGCGGAAGGAAGGAGGTGGGCGGGAGGTTACGTCCCGCTCATCTCCGCCCCTCCGCTTCTATTGGGCGGCGGCGGTTCAGTGACGTCGCTGTGACGCTGAACGAACCGCCCCCTTAGAAAGGAGGCAGTTCGCCGGTCACAGCGACGTCGCAGGGAAGGTAAACCCGTGTGACTGGTCCGGGCGATGTGCGACACGGGCAGCGATTTGCCAGTGTCGCACAACCGATGGGGGCAGGTACGCACGCTGGCAATATCGGTCATGATATCGCAGTGTGTAAAGTACCCTTTACAGTCTACTGTATACATGTCTTTTCTGATTCATAGATGCATTACATTACCAGTATTTAGTTATTTTACACATGTCAACACATTACATGTTAGCAATATTCACAGAATGTACTTCCCAATTTAATATTGTGTAAGCGTACGTACTGGTGGATATGCAATAGCGCTTCAGTCTTGCAGTTGGTGACAGTGTTTACTCGTTTTGTAACATATCCGTATCCCAGGAACCACGTACACAAATTATTTCTCCATTGATACATACATAGTCATGGCCAAAAGTGTTTGCACCATTGAAATTGTTCCAGAAAATGAAGTCTTTCTCCCAGAAAATTATTGCAATTGCACATGATTACTCATATATATGTTTATTACCTTTTGTGTGTATTGAAACAAGACAAAAAAAACTGAAGGAAAAAAATTGGACATAATTTCACACACAGCCCCAAAAATTGTTGGCCTCCTCAACTTACCGTATTTTTCGGACTGTAAGGCCCTGTGCGCACGCTGCGGGTTTTGCCGCGGTTTTGCTGCAGAAAATGTTCATAACCTTGCTGCAGTCCTTCCCCAGCAAAACCTGTGGTAAAAAAAAAAATGCTGTGTTTTTTTTCACCTACAGGTTTTGCTGCATGTTTTCTGCAGCAAAAATAATTGCATGTCACTTCTTTTCCGCAGGTATGTGCGTTTTTTGCCATAGATAATGGTCAAAAACCTCAGGGAACAACCCATGGAAAAACCGCGGCAAACCACAGTAAAACTGCATGCGGTTTTCAGGTGTGATTTGCTGCGTTTTTTTACCACAAGTGCGGTCATCTTTAAGAGGGTCCGGAATTTTTTTAAGAAAATTCCATTTTCTAGTACGCACAGGGCCTAAGACGCACTTTTTTTCCCCCCAAAATGTTGGGGGAAATTGGCGGGTGTGTCTTATAGTTCGATGGCTGCGGGGAAGGGAGGTGCGGTGGTGGTGGTGGTGGTGAGGGTCCTCAGAGGCAGGAGCAGGCAGTAGCAGTGCCTACCGTGACCACGCGGGCTCGCTCATTATCTCTTTTCATATGCACTGCACCCATCATCTCTAAGCGCTAAAGCTGGCGCTGTCAGGTGGGCGGGATGATGGGCGGGGGATGAGCACATAATTAACAGCTGGCCCGCGTGATCCTCTCTAGCAGCTACAGCCTGGACTGAACATGTGACGCTATATTCACTGCTCCCCGCGTATCATCATCAGCATGGGGGGCAGTGAATAAGTATACTACTCACCGGCCACTGATCCCTGCAGCATCGCGATGACCTCCTGTCTGCCTGCCTGCTGATATGTGTGGAGAGCGGTGCGTACAGCAATGACGTCATCGCTGTGCGCACGCCTCCGCACAGGTCAGCGGCGCTTCTGCTGGCAGAGACAGGAAGACGAGCGATGCTGCGTGGAGTGAGGAAAGGTGAGTATACAGCGGGAGTCCTCCACTTGTGACTGCATAACAGGCCACGGCTGAAGTGAGCGCGAGATCAGCGGTGGCTTCAGTCAGGTCATGTGCGGTGACAGCTGAAGTCACCGCTGATACTCACGGCGGCTCACTTCACTTGCGGCCTGACCCTCACAGAGAGAGGTCGTGCTGTACAGCCGCTCTCTGTGATTGTCTAAAACCAGGGTGCGTCTTTTGGTCCGGTGCGTCTTATAATACGAAAAAATACAATAAGATTTGGTTGCACATGCTTTGGAATAAATGACTTCAATCGCTTCTTCTAACAATCAACAAGCTTCTTACTCCTCTCACCTGAATTTTTGGAGCACTCTTCATTTGCAAAGTGCTCCAGGTCTCTCATATTTGAAGGCGCCTTCTCCCATCAGCAATTTTAAGATATCGCCACAGGTATACAATGTGATTTAGATCCAGATTCATTGCTGGCAACTTCAGAACTCGCCACCGATTTGTTTCCATCCATTTCTGGGTGCTTCTTGAAGTATGTTTGGGGTCATTGTCCTGCTAGAAGACTCAAGTGAGCTAAGATGCAAACCCAGCCTTCTGACACTGGGCACTCCATTGTGACCCAAAATACTTTTGTAACCTTAACCCCTTAAGGACGGAGCCAGTTTTGTCCTTAATGCCCAGGCCATTTTTTGCAATTCTGACCAGTGTCCCTTTATGAGGTTATAACTCTGGAACGCTTCAATGGATCCTGGTGATTCTGACATTGTTTTTTCGTGACATATTGTACTTCATGACAGTTATAAATTTAGAACAATATTTTTTGCTTTTATTTGTAAAAAAATCGGAAATTTGATGAAAATTTTTAAAATTTTGCAATTTTCAAACTTTTAATTTTTATGCCCATAAACCAGAGAGTTATGTCACCAGCAACCTGACCTGGCAGGGATCGCTGGTGCGTCGCTACACGTGGAAGCATGCTGCGCTTGGTAACGAAGGTAAATATCGGGTAACCAACCCGATATTTACCTTGGTTACCAGCGCACTCCGCGTAGCACTGGCTCCCTGCACTCCTAGCCACAGTACACATCGGGTTAATTACCCGATGTGTACTCTGCTACGTGTGCAGGCAGCAGGGAGCCGGCTTCTGCGGACGCTGGTAACCACTGTAAACATCGGGTAACAAAGAAGCCCTTACCTTGGTTACCCGATATTTACCTTCGTTACCAGCGTCTGCCGCTCTCACACTGCCAGTGCCGGCTCCCTGCTGCCTGCACTCCTAGCCACAGTACACATCGGGTTAATTACCCGATGTGTAGTCTGGCTATGTGTGCAGAGAGCAGGGAGCCGGCACTGGCAGTGTGAGAGCGGCAGACGCTAGTAACGAAGGTAAATATCGGGTAACCAAGGTAAGGGCTTCTTTGTTACCCGATGTTTACCGTGGTTACCAGTGTCCGCAGAAGCCGGCTCCTGCTGCCTGCACATTTAGTTTTTGCTCTGTCGCAGTCACACACAGCGATCTGTGCTTCACAGCGGGAGAGCAACAACTAAAAAATGGTCCCGGACATTCCGCAACAACCAGCGACCTCACAGCAGGGGCCAGGTTGTTGCTGGATGTCACACACAGCAACATCGCTAGCAAGTCGTGCCTCAGCAGCGATGTTGCTAGCGATGTTGCTTAGTGTGACGGTACCTTTAGTGTTAAGAGAATTTGTAGATCTGCAGCTGACAAGACAGTTATTTTATCAAAACTGCAGCAAGCAGCTCAGTAATTGATATGATACATTGCTGGAATCAGGGTCTCTGCCCCTAAATCATGCTGGTCTCAGATGGGATGTAAAAACTTAAGTGCTTGAAAAGAGCGGCAAAAGATGGAAAACAAGTAGGTGGGAAGAATCACTTAAATGTTTGGCCACACCAAGGTGCGCTGAGCGCCTGTACTCGTTCTGAACAGTCATTCTGTGCTGACGGTGTACTCTTAAGACATGATAAATGCCACCAAATGTGTTTCAATCCCTCAATATTTTGAGGGCTCTGTGTGCTGCCATTAGATAGAAACATGATTAATTTCTGGAATAAGAACCCACTAGATGCCTAATATTTTAATAGGTGACGGTGGTCCGATTATATCCTGTATCATAGGACATCTGGCGTGATTGTCCATATTCCATCACTACAGATTCTATATATGCTGTTTTGAAAACTTGTATTTTAATATAAGGTTACATTATTCCTTACTGTCAGAAAGTTACACCACTGCAGGAAGGATGTCACCATGTTCTTTGTCTTCGAGCTACCCCAAGGATTTCCTATCTCAAGCTGCGGTGTACCAACTATTCTTTGAATTTCATGATGCACAGAACACTAGAGGTTAGATGACTTTCATTATAGCTCCATGATTGGCTAATTTTGACTCTGCGTAGACATTAGCATGTTAGCACACCCACAGGGATGTACTAACATGCTAATGGAGCCGATTAGCAAGGGAAGCAACGCCCAGGGGACTAGTCCTCGAGCTCATTAGCATACGATAAGAGATCTTTAGAAATACTTTTTCTAAAGATCTCTATGCTACAAGATGCAGGGGCGGTTAAGCAGCGATTAGCAATATGCACCCAGAACTGCTCGTGGTATTGGGGCTTATTGGACTACGACCACGGGTAGTAAAGTTGCATCCTAGTGGTTATAGTGTTAATCCCCACCTGCTGCTGCAGGCTACAGGTGGGGATCCGCACTCATGTCAGCTGATTTATACAGCTGACATGTGTGCCTGCTAGGCACAAGTGGAATAGTTATCCGCCCTTGCCTTTTAACCCTTTAAGTGGTGCTGTCAAGATCTGACTGCGCCATATTAACAACGATGGCGGTAGATCCGTACTCTGCTCTCGATACCGGAAGTGACGTGATCATGTGGATCCGGTGGTTGTCATGGTAGCACAGAGGGTCATGTGATGACTCCTGTGCTCACATGACTCAGGTCCTATAAGAAACAGCCAAGTACTGCAGCTTACAGGAGATAATAATTTCTCCTGTTCTGAGTGGTGCTGCTCTGATCGGGAGAAATGAATGAGTGATCAGACAGCTGATCCTTATTGCCCCCTAAGGGGACAAGTAAAATAAAGTTAAAAATTTTTTTTTTTTAAAAAATTAAAAAACCTAAAAGTTCAAATCATCCCCCTGTCGCCCCATTGAAAATTAAAGGGTTTCCAAAATAAAAAATATACACATTTGGTATCGCCATGTTCAGAAATGCCCGATCTATGAAAATATAAAATCAATTCATTCGATCGGTAAATGGCGTAGCGTCAAAAAATTCCAAGCACCAAAATTATGTTTTTTGGTTGCCACAAATTTTGCGCTAAATGCAATAACAGGCGATTAAAGCGTAGCATCTGTGCAAAAATGGTACTATTTAAAAACGTCATCTCGGGACGCAAAAAAATAAGCTGTCACTGAACCATAGATCCCGAAAAATGAGAACGCTACGGGTCGCGGAAAATGGCGCAAAATGTACGCCACTTTTTTCAGACAAATGTCTCATTTTTTTTTTTTAACCCCTTAGATAAAAGTGAACCTATACATGTTTGGTGTCTATGAACTCACGCCTACCTCAGACATCACACCGACACATCAGTTGTACCACATAGGGAACACAGTGCGTAAAATATCTCAAAAACAATAGTGCAATCTCTTTTAATTTTTGCAGTTTTTCCACATTTTGGAATTTTTTTGCCTTTTCCAGTACACTATATGGTAAAACTCATTGTTTTAATTTAAAAGTACAACTCGTTCCGCAAAAAAACGAGCCCTTACATCACCATATTGACTGAAAAATAAAAAAGTTACCTGTCTTGGAAGAAGAATGGGGGAAAAAATGTGCAAAATTTGCGGTTATAAAGGGGTTAATTTCCACAGCACTTTGTCTTTACCTGTTTAATGTTCTCTATCTTTCTGGTCTGTGTCCCCATGTATCTGGTTGCCCTACCTTGTGCTTTCTACAGTCATGTATATATTTTATCTGTTATGTGATTGACAGTTTGTAACCAATAATTTGTCCTTGACCAATATTTTCTTTTTTATAGTTTTTGTAGAATTTTATTTAATTTTTCTTATTTACGGGTGCTTGTTTCAGGCACTTTTAGGAGTTTGTGGCACAGGTAAAGTAGTGGCAGGTCAACAAAAATAACTGCATGGATCACTGGATCCATCATGTCTTGGCCCCCAATGGCGCTTGATTGACAGGAAATGGCATTTTCATCATGGTGCCTGGCATTTTCATCATGGTGCCTGGCATTTTCATCATGGGCCTGGCATTTTCATCATGGTGCCTGGCATTTTACTGTACAGAGGTAGAGCAGCTGTGTTATATGGCATCTTTGATTTAGGCTTCTAACTGAGCCTCCAATGCAGATGTAAAGGAGGCCTTAAAAAGTAGAACAAAAATTATCTCTGCTCTCACTCTCCTGTCTGTCAAATTACATACAAAAAGTGTCCTTTAAGGTTAAAGGGAACCTGTCACCACTTTTTCGGCCTATAAGCTGCTGTCACTACCACCGGGCTCTTATATACAGCATTCTAACATGCTGTATATAAGAGCCCTGGCCGGGGTATAACATAAACACTTTATAATACTCACCTAACGGTTGCGCTGTGGACCTTATGGGGGGCGTCTCCGTTGTTCGGTCGCGGCGCCACCTCTTTTGGCCCTCTTTGTTCTCCTTCTCTGGCCGCGGTGCATGACTGGTCCGATGTCCTCCACAGTCGCCGGCATTCAGGTTTTGAGCAGGGCAGATCAAAGCATTGTAGTGCGCCTGCGCAGGACTGGCGAGTGTGTATGATGTAGCCGCGTCACGCGCCCAGGCTTCAGAAAGAGGACGAAGATGGCCGAAAGAGGAGGCGCCAGCACCGGACAACGGAGACACCCATTAGGTAAGTATTATAAAGTGTTTTTTATGTAATACCCCCGGCCTGGGCTCTTCTATACAGCATGTTAGAATGTTGTATATAAGAGCCCGGTGGTGGTGGCCGCAACTTATAAGCCAAAAAAGTGGTGACAGGTTCCCTTTAAGGTAGGCAAGCCATTGTTTAACAGCAGGCAGAAATGCATGCTGGGAAAGTTCCAACACCTGTAGTGATGGTAGAATGTTGAAAAAGAGGAGCTGTCCACTAAAAATGAATACATAAATGTAGATGACAAGTTAGAGCAAGAAACTAGACATAGCTCCTTGACGTAATACACAGGTATGTGCACCAGCAGCAGTTTTCACTTGTGACAGAAGGCAGCCAGACTCTGCTTTTCTACAGTTTTTAGTAACTTTGTGAATAATGGTGCACGTGAATCTGTTACCAACACCTTGATTTGGGTTTTGAACCCACATGACAGGATGTATGATCGCCCTCCTGTTTGGACAACAGCTTTCGCTTCCTGTAATGCGAATGACCTACTTTCATACCATACTATGTCATCCTGTGTGTGTGATGCCACAAAGATATCTAGTTATAATATACAGTGGAACCTCGGTTCACGAGTAACTTGGTGTGCGAGTATTTCGCTATACAAGCAAAGCTTGCTGTAAATTTGTAACTCCGTTTACGAGCAAGCTTTGCTGTACGAGCAAATACCGCACACACTTCCGGTTCCATACATCCACCGCGCGCTAACCCGCTCTTGCAGTCCACACAGACACGCACACACACATATTATGCTTACCTTACCTTCCGTTCCCTCACTGGCCTCCTGGTTCTTGTAGTTCAACGGTACAGGATGTGTATCCGGTAACCATCACGGCGATGGAGGAACTTCCGCTGTCAGCCACTTCTCAAAGGCAGCGTGCTGGCCAATCAGAGGCAAGAGGCTCCTGCCTTTGACGTCAGCACTCTGGCAGCAGAAGCTTCGGCATCGGTCACATGGTTACCAGATACTCATCCTGTATCGGTGAACTACAAGAACCATGAGTCCGGCGAGGGAATGGAAGGTAAGGTGAGCATAATGTGTGTGTCTGTGTGTGTGTGTCTGTGTGTGTGTGTCTGTGTGTGTGCCTGTGTGTGCCTGTGTGTGTGCGTCTGTGTGTGCGTGTGTGTGTGTGTGTCTGTCTGTGTGTGTGTGTGATGGCACAATAGGGGACCAGGATGGGACATTGAACAAGTTGTGGAACGAATTGACTGAGCTTGCATTATTTCCTATGAGAAATCTTGCTTTGCTAGACGAGTAACTTGGTTTACAAGCACACTCCCAGAACAGATTATTCTCGTAAACCAAGGTTCCATTGTACTAGAATGACCGGCATTATTTTTGAGAGCATTACAGCGCATTTTATAATCATTCTTTACGAGTCTGGCAGTTTTTCCTTAACTATTCTGCAGAAGTATGTTGTGAGCAGAACCTTTGTGCCTTGCAGTTTTCAATTATGTATCCTTTGTGTGTCTGCCATATACAGTGGCTACGGAAAGTATTCAGACCCGTTTTAGATTTTTCATTCTGTTTCATTGCAGCCATTTGGTAAATTCAAAAAAGTTAATTTTTTTTTCTCATTAATGTTCACTTTGCACCCCATCTTGACAGAAAAAAAACAGAAATGTAGACATTTTTGCAAATATATTAAAAAAGAAAAACTGAAATATCACATGGCCATAAGTATTCAGACCCTTTGCTCAGTATTGAGTAGACACTCCCTTTTGAGCTGGTACAGCCATGAGTCTTCTTGGGAATGAAGCAACAAGTTATTCACACCTGGATTTGGGGATCCTCGGCTGTTCTTCCTTGCAGATCCTCTCCAGTTCCGTCAGGTTGGATGGTGAACGTTGGTGGACAGCCATTTTCAGGTTTCTCCCGAGATGCTCAATTAGGTTTAGGTCAGGGCTCTGGCTGGGCCAGTCAAGAATGGTCACAGAGTTATGAAGCCACTCCTTTGTTATTTTAGCTATGTGCTTAGGGTCGTTGTCTTCTTGGAAGGTGAACCTTCGACCAAGTCTGAGGTCCAGAGTACTCTGGAAGAGGTTTTCTTCCAGGATATCTCTGTACATTGCCGCATTCATCTTTCATTCCACTGCAACCAGTAATCCTGTCCCTCACTCTGAAAAACACCCCCACCTGCTACCACCATGTTTCACTGTTGGGATGGTATTGGGCAGGTGATGAGTAGTGCCTGGTTTTCTCCATACATAACGCTTAGCATTATCACCAAAAAGTTCTATCTTTGTCTCATCAGACCAGAGAATCTTATTTCTCATAACCTGGGAGTCCCTCATATTTTTTTTTGCAAACTCTCTGCAGGCTTTTCATATGTCTTGCACTGAGGAGAGGCTTCTGTCGGGCCACTCTGCCATAAAGGCCTGACTGGTTGAGGGCTGCAGTGATAGTTGACTTTGTGGAACTTTCTCCCATCTCCCTACTGCATCTCTGGACTTCAGTCAAGTCACAGTGATCTTGTGGTTCTTCTTTACCTTTCTCACCAAGGCTCTTCTCCCACGATTGGTCAGTTTGGCTGGACGGACAGTTCTAGGAAGAGTTCTGGTGGTCCCAAACGTCTTCCATTTAAGGATTATGGAGGCCACTGTGCTCTTAGGAACCTTGAGTACTGCAGAAATTCTTTAGTAACCTTGGCCAGATCTGTGCTTTGCCACAATTCTGTCTCTGAGCTCCTTGGGCAGTTCCTTTGACCTCATAATTCTCATTTGGTCTGATATGCACTGTGAGCTATGAGGTCTTGTATAGACAGGTGTGTGCCTTTCCAAATCAAGTTCTATCAGTTTAATTAAACACAGCTGAACTCCAATGAAGGAGTAGAACCATCTCAAGGAGGATCCCAAGGAAATGGACAGCATGTGACTTACAGTAATTGAGTGTCTGAGGAAAAGGTCTGAATACTTGAGATCATGTGATATTTGTTTTTCTTGTTAATTAAATTTGAAACATTTCTGGGATTTTTTCTGTCAAGATGGGGTGCAGAGTGTACATTAATGAGAAAACAATTAACTTTTTTGAATTTACCAAATTGCTGCGGTGAAAAAAAGTGAAAAATTGAACGGGATCCGAATACTTAACGTACCCACTGTCTGTCTGTCTGTCTGTCTGTCTGTTTAATTTGCTACATCATCTGAAAGGAGCATGACGTAGACAAAGAGATCCTGAATCCGACGATTTATCACTTAGATTACGGGGTCAGCCATTCGATTTAACAATGCTGCAGAGCTGAGAGTTTTCCCATCCCACACTAGGCTCTCAATAGAGGTTACATATTGACAGTGAGGTGTCAATCAGAGGAGGGGGTATGTCGGACTACCATGTATGTGACTTGTAGTCCAAGCATTAAGTCCTGCTGCTTAAACAAAAATAGTAAATAAACAACAGATCGGAGCCTGACACAGGCATCCCTGAATTCTGTTTTAAACCTTGCAGCAAGCCATCTTTTGCTTAAATGGCAAAAATCTGCTGACAGATTCCCTTTAACCTCTTCACGACCTTGGGGGTGTGTGTGTGTGTGTGTGTGTGTGTGTGTGTGTGTGTGTGTGTGTGTATATTTGTGTATATATGTGTGTGTGTGTGTGTGTGTGTGTGTATATGTATATGCGTATACACAGACACACACACACACACACACACACACACACACACACACACACACACACACATATATATATGTGTATGTGTGTGTGTGTGTGTATATATATATATATATATATATATATGTCATTCCGTGTCAAGTGGACCAGTTTTAAAAATCGTCCCCACTCGACGTTCTCCGATTTTGCTGAAAATTTATAAGGATGTACATGTATGTTTGAAAAGAGGTTCTGTAAATTTTTAGGGCCAGATCTCAAATATATTGGGCACTGTTGACCTTTCACTGGAGCCCCCCTCCCCCCCCAAGGCTGCGGCTTCAGCTAAGAGGATTTTGCAAACTTTGGCACATAGCCATTAGAGTTCTATACTGGCTATGATGCTGAAATTTGGCATACTAGCTCAACTTTTGCTGCTAAATGCGATCAAATTATTACCGGCTATGACAAAACAATATTTCGGCCGCAATTTTGTGTCAAAGTAGCTTGCAAAACGCCTCGCATAAAATTTATGCCAAACTTTGCCCATATAGAACTCAAGACCAAAAACCAATAGGAACTGGTGCTTTACCCTGTACACCAAACATCTACATGACTTTGCATTGCTGCAATATCACGGTCAAAGCATATGTATTTGTGGAAATATTCACACCCACATTTGAGATCTGGCCCTAAAAATTTACAGAACCTCTTTTCAAACATACATGTACATCCTTATAAATTTTCAGCAAAATCGGAGAACGTCGAGTGGGGACCACTGGTCCACTTGACACGGAATGACTAATATATATATATATATATATATATATATATATATATATATATATATATATATATATATATATATCTATCTCTAATATTACAGTACCGTTTGGACACACCTTCGCATTCTTTATTTTCTTGGCTCTGAAAATTGTAGATTCACATTGAAGGCATCAAAACTATGAATTCACACATGTGGAATGAAATACTTAACAGAAAAGTGTGAAACAACTGAAAATATGTCTTATATTCTAGGTTCTTCAAAGTAGCCACCTTTTGCTTTGATTACTGCTTTGCACACTCTTGGCATTCTCTTGATGAGCTGTACAGTTCTCAAGCAGAGATTGGAGTATCTGTCCATATGACCACAATAAGCCATGCACTCCATAGAGCTGGCCTTCATGGAAGAGTGGCCAGAAAAATATTGAAAATTGGTATAAAGCCATGAAGGAATATTATGAAAAACCAGCATCCGCTGAATAGTTAAATAAAATATCACATTTAATCTATTGTTAAAATTGTTGAGATAAAAAATAATTTTCATCGGGTCCGATCTGTGCATTTTAAGCAGATTGTGCTCGTAATAATGACAAACAGTATCTTAAAGCCATTTATAAGATACGGTTTGTCATGATTAAGAGCAAGATCTGCTAAAAACGCATAGACTGGACCCAGTGAAAATTTATTTTTTATCTTTTCAACAATTTTAACAATGGATTAAACATGATGTTTTATTGAACTATTCGTATCATGCGGTTGCTGTTTTTTCCTACTATTCCTTCATGGACAAAAAAAGCCTTTAGGCCCCTTTCACACGTCAGTGATTCTGGTACGTTTGTGCTTTTTTTTTTTTTTTTTTTTTTTTTAAAACGTACACATACGCAGACCCATTATAATCAATGGGTCTGCTCACACATCATTGATTTTTCACTTGACGTGTCTCCGTGCAGCGTGCACCGTGGCCGTGATTCTGCACGGAGACAAGTCAGTTTTTGTCTGGCATCACTGATGACCCACGGACCACACTATGGTGTGATCCTTGTGTGATCAGTGAAACACGAACCAGAAAATCACGGACATATTAAATATTAAATATTTTCAACTTACCTTGCCTGCGATTCGCTCTGCAGCCTCTGCTCTCTGCAGCTCCTGCCTGGCTCATGAATATTCATGAGAGCAGGAAAACCCGACCAGGAAGTAGGTGCTGAGAGCGGTGGGCGGACGCTGCAGAGCCAGAGACTTCAGCATCATGGACAGCAGCAGTGAAGGCAGGTGAGTAATGTCCATATGCAATCACGGGATCACTGATCACGGATCACGAATTGCACATGGACAACCCACTTGTGCCGTGAATCACGGAACACTGAGGGACATGTGCGTGTTTTACACGTCAGTGAAGAACGTCTGTGTTTTTCACTGACGTGTGAAACGGGCCTAACTAACATAAGGCAAACAATTGTAATGAAAGGGCACCACCCGTTGGGATCTCCTGATATATAAAAGTAACTATACAAAAAAAGGAAAAGATATACCAAGAAATGGGATCACCAACAAAATATCATAGTCATAGAAAAATATTTCATTATAATTA
Organism: Anomaloglossus baeobatrachus; assembly: GCF_048569485.1. Classification (NCBI taxonomy): domain Eukaryota; kingdom Metazoa; phylum Chordata; class Amphibia; order Anura; family Aromobatidae; genus Anomaloglossus; species Anomaloglossus baeobatrachus. The sequence goes on from NC_134354.1 coordinate 434,347,848, forward strand.
CTGAAAAAGTGTGGACAGATCTCGGCCCCAGGAAAAACAAGGGCACACATACAAACAGTTAAAAACATTTAAAAAGCCGAAAATGGCATGGTTCCCCAACACGCCAACCTCCAATGTGTAAATACAAACATATAAAAGATACCTCCTATATGAAAAATGATCACTAACCCTCCAAATATAGCTGGTACATATAAAGCCAATGGTATGTGAATAAATTGCTTCACAATACGGGAAGAAGGGGGGGGGGTTTAGATATGTGACCTATATTTACTGTATCTAACCCCCCCCTTCCCGAATTGTGAAGCAATTTATTCACATACCATTGGTATGTGAGACAGAAATCATGTACTCTTAAAGAGAATCTGTTACCAGAGCTTTACTGCCCCACAAGAGCAACATCATGTAGGGTAAGAGACCCTGATTCCAGTGATGTACCGTATTTTTTACTGGGCTGTATGTGTTAGTTAAAAACTGTTATATCTACTGCAGATCTACTAGTTACTGAGCTCTCTAGATCCCCTCCACACTACTAATTGGCAGCTTTCTGTGTACACTGTGCATAGGCAGAAAGCTGCCAATCAGTGTTGGGGTAGTTATATAGATTTCATGAGTATATAGGATTACATGGCAGCAGGTTTACTACTCCTCTACAAATAATCTGCTGATTAAACAGGATTGACTATCTTTTAATAGCCTGTTTAGACCATGCACTCAAAAAGATCATTAAAGGGGTTGTCCACTACTTGACACCCCCTTCTCATTCCCCATGTTTGCCCCATTAGACTAATAAAGCTTAAACTCTCTTCCTGTTCCAGCGCAGCACCTTTCCTATGGTGCTGGCAGTCACTCTCCAGGGATCTACGTGACGTTACATCTCACAAGCCCTATGCGGCTTCACTGTCCACACCTGCAGATGAATAAGTGACAGCTGCGACTGGCCGCTCACCTCCTGTTGATTACGTATATATCCGAAAGTGGGATTGAGGGCTGGGCTCGTGTCACGTAACCACCTAGTGCCTGAGTGCCGGCACCACTGGAATGGCGCTGGCATGGGAGGGGAGTACAGTATAAGCATTATTTTAAAGGGAACCTGTCAGGTGTAATATGCACTCAGGACCACGAGCAGTTCTGGGTGCATATTGCTAATCTCTGCCTAGCCGTCCCTATATACACTAGCATAGATAAAGATCTTTAGAAAAAGTAAAAGAGATCTTTAGAATAAGTATTTCTAAACAGCTTTTATGATATGCTAATGAGCACAGGGAGAAGTCGCAAGAGCATTAGTTCCCTTGGCTAGTTGGCCCCCTTAGCATGCCCACAAAGGCGTGCTACCATGCTAATAAATGTGCAGCATCAGAGGCATGGTCGCACTCACCTTTGCTTCCACCACTGGATTTCGGCACTGTGCACCTGATCAGAATGTCCCCGGTCTTCCGGTCATTCGCCCTACACCAGTTTGAAGCTGGGATGTGTACACCCTGTTTCATAGTGCACATGACTGGAAGTTCAGGACTTCTTATCATGCGCACTGAGCTGAAACCCTCGTCTGGGGCAGTGGCAACATAGAGCGGTGAGATTGACCATCCTCTGTATTCATTAACATGTAGGCACGCCCACAGGGACGTACTAACATGCTAAGGGGGCCGACTAGCCAAAGGAACTAACGCTCTTGTGTCTAGTCCCAGAGATCATTAGCATACGATAAGATGTTTAGAAATCCTTTTTCTAAAGATCTCTTTATCTATGCTAGTGTATACAGGGACGGTTAGGCATGGATTAGCAATATATACCCAGAACTGCTCATGGTTCTGGGTGCATATTGCACCTGACAGGGTCACTTTAAGGCGACAAATTAGAGTTTAGAAGTGGTTTTATAAATAGTGGAAAAAACTTTAATATGTACACAGATCATTGTTCTCGGCAGCACATTTTGTGTGCATAGGATAATGTGCTCCCGAGAGTTTGTTTTTTTTTTTTTTTTTTAGCAAGTGTAAAAATGATTTGACCTTTTCATTTGGTTGGCAGTCTCTTTAGACAGGCTGATAATCCGGAAAACCAGCCATCCTAGGAACGCTTCCTTTTGACTAACAATGTACGGTAATGATCTTTCTGTCCCTGAGGATACATAGTCAGGGAGGCCACACAGCCAGAACCAGAGTGCCAAAGGTGGCAGCACAAATCACCTAGAAGATGCCCAAACTAACAGTAAAATGATTGGGATGTAAAGGGAACCACTTACAATGTGGGTTTACTTTGCATTTAGGAAACAAATGAGCAATAAGAATTCAGAAAACATTAAATACAGCGGTCTCCATATCCGTAAAATACGATTTGAATGTGTGTGATAGATCTTAAGAAATTAGATCCTTCCTTTTTTTTTTTTGTTTCCGCAATAAATTGTCAATTTATTTTTGACTGTTTTGTAGTATGTATAAAATACCTGATATAGCATAGTACAGAAATGTTCTGTGTACAAATGAAAAATGCTCCAGCAGAGTCACGATGAAAGTGAAAATGTGTTTAATTGCCTGTAAATCAATCCGTACACCGTTATCTAGGCTATATTTGAACATTAATATATTAGTCTGATTGGGATGCGTGTATTATTAAACTCTCGTCGGCTGGTGCACATTTGTCGTTGAATCGCAGATTGTTTCCTGCTTCGTATTCTCCTTCGCTGCACTTGTTAATGGGATATTTCTTGCTTTCTCTGTCTAGTATGAGTCTATTTTTCCATAAATAAGCATTCGATCTAGAGTTTGCACCAATGAAAAAATATAAAAAGGTCTGTTACATAGGTCTTGTATGGACAATTAAACGTTATCATTAGTCTAATTCGCTGACTAGTTAAAACTAAGTAATAGGGCTCATTCAGAAGAGCATATTTTCAGTGACCGCCGCACGTCAATAAACTGGTGCAGATGAACATTTTTACCGATGGTCTGCTGATGAAAAATCACAACGTGCTACTCTGATCCCTTTTTCAGGCTGTCCTTATAGTCTATGTTCACACACTGCTTCTTTTCTTAACCACAAAAATGCTGCATTTTTGGTCCCAAAAAACGCATGCGTTTTTACCGCATTTTGCCAATATGTTTTTTAAGTCAAATCTATTGACTGGAAGGGCTCAAAAACTGTGGCAAAAGACATGCTGCATCTTCCAAAAAGCAGCCAAAAAAAGATGCCCAGTGTGGACAGCAAAATAGAAATCCCATAGACTTTGCTGGGAGAAGGAAATGCATTTAGGGGCATCTATGTGACCTCAAAAATACACCAAAAACGCAGTACAAGATGCAGTGTCATGGGGCACTGGGTGTGTGTCAATGGGTGTGTGTAAAAATAAATACTATTTTGTATGCGGAGCTGCCGCCCGACCACCGTGTGGAGCTGCCGCCTGACCTACACCACACCTATTGTCTCCTCCCCATAATCCTATAGAATGTAAGGGTAGGGCCCTCTTCCCTCTGTACTAGTCTGTCTACTGTAACTTGTATATGTATTTTGTATGTAGCCCCCGTCTCATGTACAGCACCATGGAATTAATGGTGCGCTACAAATAAATAATAATAATAATAATAATAATAATAATGTCAGGTGCGGGTATAGGGAGCAGCCTCAGGTGCTGAGCACCATACCCTGCAGATGCAGGCTGTGCAGCACACCTGCCATCCAGTTCTAACATCAGTGACTGACTCCACTACAGTTTCTGCTGTTTAATCCTTTAACTGCTGCTGTCACGCTCCTGTTTAGGTTCCCATTGCCTCCCCTCCCCCCCTTGATGTGATAGGGGGTATCAGTGGATTGCCATGATAAGTATGGGCCACGTTGCCATCATCTTGGTGCTCTTGGGAATTTATAGCTTTCAAATTCCCATGTATTAAAAGCAATCTGTCACCTGTTTTTTGCTACCCCATCTGAGAGCAGCATAATGTAGAGACAGATATTCTGATTCCAGAGATGTGTCACTTACTGAGCTTTTTGCTGTCATTTTGATAAAATCAATGTTTTCTCTTCTGGAGATCTAGCAGTTAGGCCGGAGTCATGCTTGCATCACCCGGCATGGCCTGACGCTCTCCGGACACAAGCGTGCAGCTGCATAGAATTACATGCAGCCGACCAGTTCCTGTAGGGAGGGAAGCCAGCCGCGCCAGGTGATGCGATCAGATACTCGTGCGACTCATACGGCTCGGGTGAGTGCCACCTTATACAGAGCTCATGAATATGCTTGACTTACCTGGCAGCATGACAAGTAGTCCTCTGAGGCCTAGCACACACGGCGAGTAAGCCGGAGCAAGAGGAATGCGATAAATAATCGTATTCCACTTGCACCAATATTACTCTATGGGGCAGCTTCCATGAGTGATTATTTTCTCAGCCCAATTGGATCGAGAAAACAGTCGCAGCATGCTGCAGGTGGAATGTGAGCTTTTTTCACTCACACCCATACAGGTCTATGGGGCGAGAGAAACATCGCATTGCTATTGAGAGCAGTGTGATTCTCGCATCAGCTGATAATGGAGGAGATGGGGAGATAAATCCCTCCCTCCCCTACGCATCTGTGGTCAGATCACATAATCGGTCCACAGTCGCATGACACTCAGCTCCCGCTGTGCTGCGAGTGTGAGCCGAGTGTCATGCGAGGACTTGCACAAATCCCCGTGTGGCCTCAGCCTAATGATAATCTAGTGCTGATTAATCAGTGATTTTATCAAAACTACACTAAGCAGCCCAGTAAGTGACACATTGCTGGAATCAGAGTCTCTGCCCCTACATTATGCTGTTGTCAGATTAGGTGGCAAAAACATGATGACAGATTCCCTTTAAGGCTACTTTCACACATCTGGTTTGAGCACTGCGGCTCAATCCGGCTGTGAAACCTATGCAACGGATGCGGCGAAAAAAACGCATCCTTTGCATAAGTTTTTACATGCGGCCCGTCCTTTTTTTTTTTTTTCCGGTTGCGGCACGCTACTGAGCATGCGCAGTGGAAAAAAACCGCACGCGGCGACTGGATGCATTTTTTCCGCATCGCGCCGCATCCGGCGTCCATAGTCATGCATTGAAAAATGCGCCGCAGCGGCCGGATGTGGCGCGATGCGGTTTTTTTTTTTGCCGGAGCAAAAAACGTTGCAGTGAACGTTCTATCTGGCCGCGGCGTCGGCTAAATCTGCCACATGCGGCAAAAACCGGACCGAACGCAAGCCCCTGCGGCACAATACGGCACTAATGTAAGTCTATGCAAAAAAACCCTCAACTGGCGTAAAAAAAAAAAACGGTTGCGATTTTTCTGCAGAACGCCGTATTGTACCGCAGAGCAAAAACCGGATGTGTGAAAGTAGCCTAAGACATAAACTAAATTGTGGCGGGTCATTATCCAGAGTTGAATTAGTTAAAAAGGACCGGTCACCAGATCTTTTCTTGATTAATATTCATCGTACAGCTCCAGAGATATGGGCCTATTCTTTGGAGCTAGTTTTCATGGTCTTTACAAGTGTGCGGTGCTTATAGGATTCTCCCCGAGCGTCTCCCTTGCATTATTACCCTGTGAGCGCTGCCCCCTTGGTAAAGAACATACTTCCTATAGACTGATGATTTTCATCTCTGGAACCATATGGTGTATTTTAAAAGGAGAAAAATAAGCAAACAGAATGCTTGGGAGGAGCTAGAGGAAAATAGGAGTAAAAACTGTCCACTTCTGTCCTGGGGTGAAAACCTCTTTAAGGTGCAGGCCACTATTCTGGAGATTCAGTCTTCAACCTCTTTCTAATGATGCCATGATCTTGTTACACCCGAGTCACTAGCATTGTGCAATACTGCTGAGCTCCTGGGTTTTCTAATGCTTGGGTGGAGCGCACGTACCAACAAGTCACTGATAATCTGAAGCGGTATGTGATGTAGAGTGGAGCTGTATACCCTCAGCAGGTCTGTATACTATGTATTGAGGTAGGTCAGGACAAGTCTACATTTATTGATCCAATGTGGTTGTGAAATCTGATTGCACTCCATGGAGTCTCTTGTGATATCTAAGCACTTGCTATTATCAGAAGAACTTTCATTTTTGTTTAAATGCTTTTTGTCCTGCAAGATACATTATAAATCTTTCTCTTTTTCATCATTCCAGTAAATAAATTTCCTCTTAGGGCTCATGCGCACACTGCGTCCTGACCACTGCAGAAAAAAGCGCACGCACTGGCAGACTTGACACTGCGTTTTGATAAAAAAGAATGCATCCAAAACGCATGTATTTTGGATGCATTTTACATGTGTTTTAGGCTAGGTTCACACTTCCGTTAAATTGTATCAGTCACAATCCGCTGCTCTGGTAAACAACGGAATCCGTTTGGCGAATTCCGTTGTTCCCATAGACTTGTATGAGCGGCGGATTGTGACTGATGATGCTGCGTTGCATCCTCTGCCCAACTGATCAGTCGTGGAACGACTGACCGTGGGGTGGAAGGAGCTCAGCTTGTAACGTTTTTTGAGCAGCGCAATCCGTAGGATTTTGCTGCGCATGCTCTCTCTGGCTCCCTGCACACGTAACCCGGATACACATCGGGTTACCAAGCAATGCGCTTTGCCTAGTTACCCGATATTTACCCTGGTTACGTGTGCAAGGAGCTAGCGCTAAGCTGTGTACGCTGGTAACCAAGGTAAGTATCAGGTAACCAAGCAAAGTGCTTTGCTTAGTTTTTACCCGATATTTACCCTGGCTATGTGTGCAGGGAAAAAAAAAACAACCTCCACTCAAAAATATTATGTATTGCAAAGTGTGCACAGTACCAACATTCCAAGCTGTACTATTGAAAAAATGAGATTTTTGGCAAAAAATTGCAATTTTTCGAGCCACCCCGCCAACGTCACGGCAAATCTCCTGGGGCAGTCCTAACACTAAAATATTTTTATTTAAAGTGTGCCATGTGGCCTCACATATGCAAAATTAGGACTGCACAGCACGTACCTTGTGCTTTTCAGTCACCGTCTCCATGACTGATTCATGGTTGTGGGCGGGACAGGCCCGAGCACATGCTGCTTAGAATAAATAGCCAGTGGACGGGGTTGGATGGCAAGTGTGAACAGCCACCAACCGCCAAAAATCAGGACAGATGGAAAAATAAACATGAGGTGCACTGCAAGATGAGAATCAACTGGGACCCTATATAACAAGAAAAAACAGCATAAAAACAACCTCCACTCAAAAATATTATGTATTGCAAAGTGTGCACAGTACCAACATTCCAAGCTGTACTATTGAAAAAATGAATCAGTCATGGAGACGGTGACTGAAAAGCACAAGGTACGTGCTGTGCAGTCCTAATTTTGCATATGTGAGGCCACATGGCACACTTTAAATAAAAATATTTTAGTGTTAGGACTGCCCCAGGAGATTTGCCGTGACGTTGGCGGGGTGGCTCGAAAAATTGCAATTTTTTGCCAAAAATCTCATTTTTTCAATAGTACAGCTTGGAATGTTGGTACTGTGCACACTTTGCAATACATAATATTTTTGAGTGGAGGTTGTTTTTATGCTGTTTTTTCTTGTTATATAGGGTCCCTATGTGTGCAGGGAGCCCGACACTTCCCCGCTCAGCTCCGCCCCCTCCCGCACTCCGCATGTGTATACACACACACACACACACACACACACACACACTCACCTGTCCCCAGCCATGCAGACCGCGACACTGACGTCCTCAGCGCCACGGCCCCGCTCGGCTCCGCCCCCTGCACACAATGGAGTCCGACAATGAGTTCTGTTCTTTGTCATCCGTTGTACAGTGCATCAGTCACATGCGTCAAGCAACGCATGTGACTGATGCAAAACAACGGAAATGTGAACCTAGCCTTAGATGCATTTTTGTCAGTGCAGTCCTCCGGCAATTCAGCTCTGCTACATACCCGCTGACATGAGACACAGAGTCGCGAGATGAGAATGATCTCGGATGAACTTCACCCAACTTCATTGTCATCCCGCGGCTGTCTGTGTCGCATCCTGATTAGCGGTCACCCGTGAAGGACTCACAAGAGACCGCAAATTCCCTGAGTGACTGAAGTGAGCAGCGCAATCAGCGGTGCCGTCACTCAGGTTACCCATGGCTACAGCTGCAGTCCTCCACCTGAGATTTGTGGCCGCGGGTAACCTGAGTGATGTCATCGCTGATAGCGCGACTGCCTTCAGTTGCTGCGGGGAGCTGACAAATAGCGGTCGTGGTCTGTGGCCGCTCGCTGTCAGCTTCATGTAGCAGAGCTGAAAGCGTCGTGGGACCTCATGTGGATTACGTCGGACCTGGAGGGGTATTTGGGGATTAATAAAGTGGTGAAAGAGGGTGATTTTTTTTTTGTCTTTTATTCCAAATAAAGGATTTTTTGGGTGTATGTGTTTATTTTCTTTAACTTACAGGTTAATCATGGAAGGTATCTCGGGGAGACGCCTGCAATGATCCACCTAGGACTTGGACTTAGTGGCAGCTATGGGCTGCTGCCATTAACTCCTTATTACCCCGCACCAGGGCAATTCGGGATGAGCTGGGTAGAGTTCCGGGACTGTCACATCTAATGGATGCGGCAATTCCAGGCGGCTGCTGGCTGATATTGTTAGGCTTTTGGGCTCCCCATAACGTGGAGCTCCCCATCCTGAGAATACCAGCCTTCAGCCGTGTGGCTTTTCCCTGGCTGGTATCAAAATTGGGGGGACCTCAGGTTTTTTTTTTTGTTGAATTACGGTAATTGATTATTTATTTATTTATTTTAATACATGATGTACACCCACAGACTGCTGTGATTGGTTGCAGTGAGACAGCTGTCACAGCTTGGGGGTGTGTCTGACTGCAGCCAATCATAGGCGTCGGTGGGTGGGGGAAGCAGGGAATACGAGATGGAATAATGAGTGGCCGGCATTTTCAAAACCGGAGAAGCCGCCACAGTGTGAACGCCGTGCAGCCCGCGCCGGTGATTGTGGATCGGTGAGTATGAGCGAGGGGGTGGGAGGGAGAGACCGACATGGACAGAGAGAAAGAGACCGAAAGAACTGCGTTTGTTATGTCTAATAAACATGCGGATCGCAACAAAAATGCAGCGCAAACGCACTGCTTAGCATTTTGGTAGCGGTTTTCAACAACTCATTGATTTCAATGGCTGTAGAAAGCTGCCAAAACACTCAAAGAAGTGACGTGCTGCATTTCTAAATGCAGAGATTGTCAGATTTTTGACTTTAAAAAATCTGCGTACAAAAAAAGCATCGTGCGCACGGATATTGCATGATTCTCATAGACTTTGCTGGGGAAGCAGAACGCATGCACTTTGACAATGAGACGCTGCAGCTTAAAACGCTGCGGAAACGCAAAAAAAAAAAAAAAGGCAACGCGCGCTTGAGCCCTTAAGTGGCTTTCAAACCCCTGCTTTTCCCCATGTTTACTTGCCTGCCTTTAGCGTCATTGATATCAGAATGTACTCCTTTGGAGTGCTGATGATGGCGGTGGCAGGGTCAGCACCTGTGAGTGTTCAGCTTATCTGCAGTTAGGGTAGGTTCACGTGCCATTTTCTCCACATCTGAGATAAACAGACCAATCGTTCTGACCAGACTTTGGTCAGAGTAAGGTCAGTTTTTCTTGGATGTGGAGTGAAAAAAAACAAAAACAAAAAACTTCTCCATTCTGTCTGTATGTGAAAACTGGACTGCATTCTGTCATCTGAGTGCAGCCCGAGGTTTTTTTTTTTTTTAATTTATTTTTTTAAATTTTTTACAGACTGATAGACTTGCAATGCCGATTTTGATCCGATACAAAACGAATGTGACCAGCCTCATAGAATATCATGGGTCCGAGTATTCTCAGTGAACACCATTGATGGCACTCTGAGAAAAAAAGAATTGTCCTCAGCCAGCTTCGGTTTCTCATACACAACCGCCTTACAATCCATGACAAATGATGTCAGTCATGTGTGTCCATAAACAGCCCCTCACTGCCCCCTGTATTCCACAATGGAGCATTGGCTGTGGTACCACAAGTACCCTGCTAATATCATTGGAGGGTAATGGGGACATAATGAGAACTGGGTGCCAATGCTTCCATTACAGTATATAGGATGTGGTGAGGGTCTGTCAAGCAGGAGAGGGTTCTGATAAGCACAAGAAAGGTCAGAGGAGATGTACTGACACTTTCACTGCCATCATCTGTACTCCAAATTAATTTGTTCTGATATCAGGGCCACTGAAACCAGTGAATAGACTGGGAAAAGCTGGGGTTATCAGGCTTGTAACATGCCATTTTATTTTACTCAGAAGAAGATAAATTCCCTGCTAAAGTGATTTGCAAAGGTTCATAGCGTTACATGCTGGACAAAATGATAAAAACTAAGTTTAGTTATTGTTTAAATGCTTGTCTAATGCATAATATATACAGCTGACTTGGTGTTTGTATGTTATGGCTGCTTCTCTGCTCTGTTAGATTGGATCTCTAATCCCAGCTATCTAACCCTTTTAAATTCTGTCATTTTGCAAAAGAAAATCAATATTAGCATCCAAAATTTACTATACAGTTTGAACATTTTTTTTAATTTTATTTATATAATATATATTTTTTTATAGGTTTTTGCACAGACTTACAGGAAGCATAAAATGAATAAAATTAATTATACAATGTGAATATATTATCATTTTTATTTTCAACCCGGTGGAGGAGTTGGTACACGACTGACTCCATCTCCACCCAAAACTGACTCCAAGTCTGACTCCACAGCCCTGTATATACTACGGATCGTACAAAACAACGGAAAGCTTTTTTTATTTTTTTTTATTTTTTTTTCTTCTTTAGGGTATGTGCACACGTGTGCGTATTACATGCAGTTACGCTGCGTTCTGCACCGCAGCGTAACTGCATGCGTCCTGCGTCCCCTGCACAGTCTATGGAGATTGTGTAGGGGCCGTGCGCACGTGGCATGTTAGAACGCAGCGATTCGGCTGCTTGCCGAATCGCTGCGTTCTAAGAAGTGACATGTCACTTCTTCCGTGCGGTTTGCATGCTGTCTATAGGGAAAGGCAGCATGCAGAGCGCACGTTCTCTGCCGGCACCATGCGCTTCAGAACGCAGCTTTTCAGCTGCGCTCTGAAGCGCGCATTTTTGGTGCGTTGCAGAGCGCACACGTGCGCACATACCCTTACAGTTTTACCGGCAGCAGACTATTGTGAACGATCAGCTGATCGCTCTCAATAGCCGGTGGCCGGTCGCTCAGCTGAGCGCTGTCACTTGCCGGCGGCCGGGCATGCCGGCGGGCGCTCAGCTGAGCGCTGTCACTTGCCGGCGGCCAGGCATGCCGGCGGGCGCTCAGCTGAACGCTGTCACTTGCCGGCGGCCGGGCATGCCAGCAGGCGGGCGCTCAGCTGAGCGCTATCACTTGCCGGCGGGCGGGCACTCAGCTGAACGTTCGGCCACCGCGAGACAAAATAAAGTTTTCGGATTTAAAAAAAAAAAAAAGCATGCGCAGTGAAATCCAGAGGATTCCGCTGCTCAAAAAAACATTACATGCTGCGTTCCTCCCGCAGGGCGGAAGCAACGCAGCATCGGCCAGCGGAAGCAACGCAGGTCCTTTTGGCACAATCCGTCATCCATACAAGTCTATGGGAAACAGCGGAATCCGTTAACGGATTCCTCTGTTTTCCAAAAGGGTAGATTGTAACGGAAGGAAAACAACGCAAGTGGGAAAGTACCCTAAGCAATGAGTGTGTGAGAGACAGGGCTTCACTTCTAAAGATGGGCACGTTGGCCTGCGGCCTTAGAAACAGTTTATCAGGAAGGTTTTCCTACTGAAAATGATGGTGTGGCTGCATAGGACCCAGTACACCCTAGAAGTGAACCGGTCTTGGAGTAATTTGATGTGCTAGCTAACGCTAAGAAAGTACATTGGCGGTGCATGGAAGCACCAAGTGTGGGGGGACACAAGCAACAGTATGGATGAATTGTGAGGGTCAAGTAGGTGAGCATCTGTTTGTTTTGTCTTTTTTTTTTCTTTTAACTACCCATGGGCCCATTTTTAAAGGGAACCTGTCATCAGAAATTTAGCTATAAAGCTAAAAGTTCCCCCCTCTGCAGCTCCTGGGCTGCATTCTAGGAAGCTTCCTATAGTTTTTGTGGCCCCTTTTATTCCAAAATAAATACTTTATAAACTTGTACCTTTTTCGTATGCAAATTTCTTAAATCTTCCATGGGGGCGGGCTGCCTGATGTACGTTGCTGTCCTCCTGCCGATTTACGCCGCCCCCGAACGCTGAATTTCAAACCTCAGGACGCCGCCCCTGGGAGCCCGTGGTCCCGCGCATGCGCTGTGCTACTGTAGCGGTGCCGTGCACTGCGTGCACGTGTGACCACTAGTGACGCTTTGCGCGGGCACGAGGTTTTGGGCGGCGCTGTGAGTGTCATCAGCAAGTGCCGCCCATAACCTCGTGACCGCACTTTCGCCTATTCCTCCAGCGTTCTGCGCAAACGCTCGCTGGCCAGATGACCGGACGTCACCTCCTTCCCATCCTGCTCAGCAGCCGGAAATGGGAGGAGCGGACGGAGCAGTCGGTGCCCGCGCAAAGCGTCACCAGCGGTGACACGTGCACGCAGTGCACGCCACCGCTACAGAAGCACAGCGCATGCTCGGGACCACGGGCTCCCAGGGGCGGCGTCCTGAGGTTTGAAATTCAGCGTTCGGGGAGCGGCGTAAATCGTAAATCGGCAGGAGGACAGCAACGTACATCAGGCAGCCCGCCCCCATGGAAGATTTAAGAAATTTGCATACGAAAAAGGTACAAGTTTATAAAGTATTTATTTTGGAATAAAAGGGGCCACAAAAACTATAGGAAGCTTTCTAGAATGCAGCCCAGGAGCTGCAGAGGGGGAAACCTTTAGGTTTATAGCTAAATTTCTGGTGACAGGTTCCCTTTTAATATATAAACATTTCCAGTAGAGAACCCTTCTAAAGGGAATTTGTCACCTGGTTTTTCCTCCTCCATCTGGGAGCAGCATAATGTAGAGGCAGAGACCCTGATTCCAGCTGTGTGTCACTTAAGGTGGTGTCACACACAGCGACTGCGACAACGACGTCGCTGCAAAGTCGCCATTTTCTGTGACGTAGCAGCAACCTTGCCGTCGTTGTTGCTATGTCTGACACATAAAAACAATCAGACCCCTGCTGCGAGATCGCTGCTCGCTCTTAAATATCCCAGTTCATTGTTTTGATCGCTGCTATCCCGCTGCGCCACATGCATCCTTGTGTTTGACACCGCAGCAGCGACGGTTGCGACGACGCTGAAGGCAGTGACACGGGACTGAAGGCAGGACAAGGGCGTGTTTTTGCGGTGTTTTTTACAACGCCCCTATGACTCCGATTGGTGGTCACAACAGCGTTCCGATTGGGTACCTTGCCGAAGGCGTTACAGTGATTTCTTTCTTAAAGTTCCATTCTGTGTTCCACGTAGTAGAGTCTGTCTGTGTAGCTAGTGCGTCGTTCTTTGTGGATATTTCATCATACCTTGTGATTAAAAAGGTAGGTATGCTTTGTTCTCAAATTGTTGTATATAGGATAGTAGTCTTGTATATAGGAGCAGTATTATAGTAGTTGTATTCTTCCACCAATCAGAACAGAGGGGCGTGAAAAAGGCAACGCAAAGGGGTAAACACCACACCTCTATCAAAACTACATGTTTGACAGCTAAATAGCGATCATGTAACGACTTTCAGGGTCGCTGTTACGTCACAGAAAATGGTGACGTAACAGCGACGTTGTCGCTGTCGTGTGTGACTTCAGCTTTACTGCGCTGCTTGCTGTTGTTTTGATAAAACCAGTGTTTTATCTGCTGCAGATCTAGCAGTTATACAGAGCTCATGTGTATGCTGGACTACCTGGCAGCACATCAGGTAGTCCTCTAATGATAATCTACAGTGATTTTATCAAAACTGCACTAAACAGCCCAGTAAGTGACACATCACTGGAATCAGAATCTCTGCCCTGGCATTCTGCTGCTCTTGGATTAGGTGGCAAAAGCCTGGTGTCCGATTCCCTTAAATTCATCACCAGACCATGCTGCAGCAAACAGCATGAGATTATGGTGAGGATAAAGAGATTTTGCAAGTTAGCCACAATAAAGTCAATGTTAGTTTGATATACAGACTAAATAGAACTCTTTGGTGAAGACATCTGCTTTATAGTTCTGGTAATGAGATTTTGATGTACAGGAGCTGGACTGTGCACTGGGTTGTCTTCTTTTTCCCTGCCCTCTCCACCTTGATCCGGTGTATGAATGGCAGGCCTCTGCTGTTTCAGTGACTCGCCTCTGTTTCATATTTTGTGCTGTCACTACTGGAGAGGGCGGCATGTGCGCAGATTGATTTCCCAGCTGGCCTGCAGTAAAAAAAAACCTCTGGGAGTGGTACATGCACAGATTGAGTTCTTTAAGGCCCTGTGCGCACTAGAAAATGGAATTTTCTTTCCGCACCCTCTAAAAGATTACCGCACCTTAGGTAAAAAAAACGCAGCAAACCGCACCCAAAAACTGCATGCGGTATTGCTGCGGGTTGGTACCTGTGTTTTTATGCCTTCAATGCAATAAAGCAGGTTGAAAAAAAAAAGTGTTGTCATTTCCTTCTTCTTAGATAGATAATGGATGGATACATAGATACAGTACCTTGCAAAAGTATTCGGCCACCTTGAATTTTTCAACCTTTTCCCACATTTCAGGCTTCAAACATAAAGATAAAAATTTTAATGTTATGGTGAAGAATCAACAACCAGTGGGACACAATTGTGAAGTTGAATGAAATGTATTGCTTATTTTAAACTTTTATAAAACATAACAAACTGAAAATTGGGGCATGCAATATTATTCGTCCCCTTTAAGTTAATACTTTGTAGCGCCACCTTTTGCTGCGATTACAGCTGAAAGTCGCTTGGGGTATGTCTCTATCAGTTTTGCACATCGAGAGACTGAAATTCTGGCCCATTCTTCCTTTGCAAACAGCTCGAGCTGAGTGAGGATGGATGGAGAGTGTGTGTGAACAGCAGTTTTCAGCTCTTTCCACAGATTCTCGATTGGATTCAGGTCTGGACTTTGACTTGGCCATTCTAACACCTGGATATGTTTGTGTGAATCATTCCATTGTAGATTTTGCTTTGTGTTTTGGATCATTGTTTTGTTGAAAGACAAATCTCTGTCCCAGTCTCAGATCTTTTGCAGACTCCAACAGGTTTTCTTCAAGAATGGTCTTTTATTTGGCTCCATCCATCTTCCGATCAATTTTAACCATCTTCCCTGTCCCTGGTGAAGAAAAGCAGGCCCAAACCATGATGCTGTCACCACCATGTTTGACAGTGGGGATGGTGTGTTCTGTGTGATGAGCTGTGTTGCTTTTACGCCAAACATATCATTTGGCATTGTGTCCAAATAGTTTGATTTTGGTTTCATCTGACCAGAGCACCTTCTTCCACATGTTTGGTGTGTCTCCCAGGTGGCTTGTGGCAAACTTTAAACGACACTTTTTATGGATATTTTTGAGAAATGGCTTTCTTCTTGCCACTCTTCCATAAAGGCCAGATTTGTGCAGTGTACGACTGATTGTTGTCCTACGGACAGACTCTCCCGCATCATGGCAATCTGGATGATCCGGGTACAGTCCCAGGACTTTTGCATCTAATGGATGTGGCAATTCCGGGCAGCTGCTGGCTGATTTTTAGGCTCGGGGGCTCCCCATAAAGTGGTGCTCCCCATCCTGAGAATACCAGTTTTCAGCCGTGTGGCTTTATGTTGGCTGGTATCAAAATTGGAGGGGGCTGCGCGCAGTTTTTTTTTTTTTTTTTTTTAAATTTGTTTTACTGCACGATAAAGACCTGCCCACCGGCGGCTGTGATTAGTTGGTGATACAGCTGTCACTCAGTGTTGAGGCTTGTCTGACTGCAACGAATCACATCCACCGGTGAGCATGGAAGGCGTGAATGTTATGAGCCTAATGAGCGGCGGCTCTGGCAGATGAAAGAGCTGCCGCAGCAGCAGTGTGACAGCCGCCCAGTGATCGGTAAGTATGAAGCGCTTAATACTACCGCTTTGCACCCTATTCTGGTCCCCATAGACTTAATATGGGGAGCAGTATCTGGCAAAATACCAGCCCTCCGAACGTACGTTGCTGGTTTCTGAGTGTCTGTGTGTGAGTATGATGTGTGTATTTTCTCTTTGCTCTTTTTCCTCTTACTCTCCTAGTGATATCACTTCCTCGCAGGATAGTGATGAACACTATGTCCTGAAAAACGCGGGGATAACTCAGGAAAACGCAATGAAACACACATAATTTGCTACCTGCTTTATTCCCTGCGGTATTTCATGATTACATTACAGTCAATGGGGTAAAATACTGCAGGTACCTGCGGAAAAGAAGTGACATGCACATTCTTTTTGCTGCGGAAATTCCACAGCAAAACCTGTTGGTGAAAAAAAACGCAGTGTGCGCACAGCATTTTTTTTTTTTTTTTTTTTTTTTTTATTATAGGTTTTGCTTGGGAAGGACTGCAGCAAGGTTATGAACATTTTCTGCAGCAAAACTGGAGTGTGCGTACAGGGCCTAAAAGATGTTATTGAGCCAACAGATCAATCTGCATTTGCCATGTTACTGAAGACTAGCCATTGAATCAATCTGCGCATGATGCGCTGCCAAAGCAAAATTGCAAACCGTAATTGGATCACTGAAAAAGAAGTGACCTGTCAAATATTAGAGGCAGACGGAGGGGCTGGTGAAGGACGAGAGTGCACAGCCTCGCCCCTGTGCACTGGATTCTCATTAACAGAGTGGAGGAGGAGAAGGTGCACGGTCCGGCCCTTGTGCACTGAATTCTCGTTACCAGAGAGTGGAGGAGGAGAAGGTGCATAGTCCGGCCCATGTGCACTGAATTCTCATTGCCAGAGTGGAGGAGGAGAAGGTGCAGAGGCTCGCCCCTGTGCACTGAATTCTCATTACCAGAGAGTGGAGGAGGAGAAGGTGCACAGTCCGGCCCATGTGTACTGAATTCTCATTACCAGAGTGGAGGAGGAGAAGGTGCACAGTCCGGCTCCTGTGCACTGAATTCTCATTACCAGAGTGGATGAGGAGAAGGTGCACAGTCCGGCCCCTGTGCACTGAATTCTCATTACCAGAGTGGATGAGGAGAAGGTGCACAGTCCGGCCCCTGTGCACTGAATTCTCATTACCAGAGTGGAGGAGGAGAAGGTGCACAGTCCGGCCCCTGTGCACTGAATTCTCATTACCAGAGTGGAGGAGGAGAAGGTGCACAGTCCGGCCCCTGTGCACTGAATTCCCATTACCAGAGTGGAGGAGGAGAAGGTGCATAGTCCGGCCCCTGTGCACTGAATTCTCATTACCAGAGTGGATGAGGAGAAGGTGCACAGTCAGGCCCCTGTGCACTGAATTCTCATTACCAGAGTGGAGGAGGAGAAGGTGCACAGTCCGGCCCCTGTGCACTGAATTCCCATTACCAGAGTGGAGGAGGAGAAGGTGCATAGTCCGGCCCCTGTGCACTGAATTCTCATTACCAGAGTGGAGGAGGAGAAGGTGCACAGTCCGGCCCCTGTGCACTGAATTCTCATTACCAGAGTGGAGGAGGAGAAGGTGCACAGTCCGCCCCCTGTGCACTGAATTCCCATTACCAGAGTGGATGAGGAGAAGGTGCACAGTCCGGCCCATGTGTACTGAATTCCCATTACCAGAATGGAGAAGGTGCTCAGTCCGGCCCATGTGCACTGAATTCTCATTACCAGAGTGGAGGAGGAGAAGGTGCACAGTCCGGCCCCTGTGCACTGAATTCCCATTACCAGAGTGGAGGAGGAGAAGGTGCACAGTCCGGCCCCTGTGCACTGAATTCTCATTACCAGAGTGGAGGAGGAGAAGGTGCACAGTCCGGCCCCTGTGCACTGAATTCTCATTACCAGAGTGGAGGAGGAGAAGGTGCATAGTCCGGCCCATGTGCACTGAATTCTCATTGCCAGAGTGGAGGAGGAGAAGGTGCAGAGGCTTGCCCCTGTGCACTGAATTCTCATTACCAGAGAGTGGAGGAGGAGAAGGTGCACAGTCCGGCCCATGTGTACTGAATTCTCATTACCAGAGTGGAGGAGGAGAAGGTGCACAGTCCGGCTCCTGTGCACTGAATTCTCATTACCAGAGTGGATGAGGAGAAGGTGCACAGTCCGGCCCCTGTGCACTGAATTCTCATTACCAGAGTGGATGAGGAGAAGGTGCACAGTCCGGCCCCTGTGCACTGAATTCTCATTACCAGAGTGGAGGAGGAGAAGGTGCACAGTCCGGCCCCTGTGCACTGAATTCTCATTACCAGAGTGGAGGAGGAGAAGGTGCACAGTCCGGCCCCTGTGCACTGAATTCTCATTACCAGAGTGGAGGAGGAGAAGGTGCACAGTCCGGCCCCTGTGCACTGAATTCCCATTACCAGAGTGGAGGAGGAGAAGGTGCATAGTCCGGCCCCTGTGCACTGAATTCTCATTACCAGAGTGGATGAGGAGAAGGTGCACAGTCAGGCCCCTGTGCACTGAATTCCCATTACCAGAGTGGAGGAGGAGAAGGTGCACAGTCCGGCCCCTGTGCACTGAATTCCCATTACCAGAGTGGAGGAGGAGAAGGTGCATAGTCCGGCCCCTGTGCACTGAATTCTCATTACCAGAGTGGAGGAGGAGAAGGTGCACAGTCCGGCCCCTGTGCACTGAATTCTCATTACCAGAGTGGAGGAGGAGAAGGTGCACAGTCCGGCCCCTGTGCACTGAATTCCCATTACCAGAGTGGATGAGGAGAAGGTGCACAGTCCGGCCCATGTGTACTGAATTCCCATTACCAGAATGGAGAAGGTGCTCAGTCCGGCCCATGTGCACTGAATTCTCATTACCAGAGTGGAGGAGGAGAAGGTGCACAGTCCGGCCCCTGTGCACTGAATTCCCATTACCAGAGTGGAGGAGGAGAAGGTGCACAGTCCGGCCCCTGTGCACTGAATTCTCATTACCAGAGTGGAGGAGGAGAAGGTGCACAGTCCGGCCCCTGTGCACTGAATTCTCATTACCAGAGTGGATGAGGAGAAGGTGCACAGTCCGGCCCCTGTGCACTGAATTCTCATTACCAGAGTGGAGGAGGAGAAGGTGCACAGTCCGGCCCCTGTGCACTGAATTCTCATTACCAGAGTAGAGGAGGAGAAGGTGCCCAGTCCGGCCCATGTGTACTGAATTCCCATTACCAGAATGGAGAAGGTGCTCAGTCCGGCCCATGTGTACTGAATTCCCATTACCAGAGTGGAGGAGGAGAAGGTGCACAGTCCGGCCCCTGTGCACTGAATTCTCATTACCAGAGTGGAGGAGGAGAAGGTGCACAGTCCGGCCCCTGTGCACTGAATTCTCATTACCAGAGTAGAGGAGGAGAAGGTGCACAGTCCGGCCCCTGTGCACTGAATTCTCATTACCAGAGTAGAGGAGGAGAAGGTGCTCAGTCCGGCCCATGTGCACTGAATTCTCATTACCAGAGTGGAGGAGGAGAAGGTGCACAGTCCGGCCCCTGTGCACTGAATTCTCATTACCAGAGTGGAGGAGGAGAAGGTGCTCAGTCCGGCCCATGTGTACTGAATTCCCATTACCAGAGTGGAGGAGGAGAAGGTGCACAGTCCGGCCCCTGTGCACTGAATTCCCATTACCAGAGTGGAGGAGGAGAAGGTGCTCAGTCCGGCCCCTGTGCACTGAATTCTCATTACCAGAGTAGAGGAGGAGAAGGTGGACAGTCCGGCCCCTGTGCACTGAATTCTCATTACCAGAGTAGAGGAGGAGAAGGTGCTCAGTCCGGCCCCTGTGCACTGAATTCTCATTACCAGAGTAGAGGAGGAGAAGGTGGACAGTCCGGCCCCTGTGCACTGAATTCTCATTACCAGAGTAGAGGAGGAGAAGGTGCTCAGTCCGGCCCCTGTGCACTGAATTCTCATTACCAGAGTGGAGGAGGAGAAGGTGCACAGTCCGGCCCCTGTGCACTGAATTCTCATTACCAGAGTGGAGGAGGAGAAGGTGCTCAGTCCGGCCCATGTGTACTGAATTCCCATTACCAGAGTGGAGGAGGAGAAGGTGCACAGTCCGGCCCCTGTGCACTGAATTCCCATTACCAGAGTGGAGGAGGAGAAGGTGCACAGTCCGGCCCCTGTGCACTGAATTCTCATTACCAGAGTGGAGGAGGAGAAGGTGCACAGTCCGGCCCCTGTGCACTGAATTCCCATTACCAGAGTGGATGAGGAGAAGGTGCACAGTCCGGCCCCTGTGCACTGAATTCTCATTACCAGAGTGGATGAGGAGAAGGTGCACAGTCCGGCCCCTGTGCACTGAATTCTCATTACCAGAGTGGAGGAGGAGAAGGTGCACAGTCCGGCCCCTGTGCACTGAATTCTCATTACCAGAGTGGAGGAGGAGAAGGTGCACAGTCCGGCCCCTGTGCACTGAATTCTCATTACCAGAGTGGATGAGGAGAAGGTGCACAGTCCGGCCCATGTGCACTGAATTCTCATTACCAGAGTGGATGAGGAGAAGGTGCACAGTCCGGCCCCTGTGCACTGAATTCTCATTACCAGAGTGGATGAGGAGAAGGTGCACAGTACGGCCCATGTGCACTGAATTCCCATTACCAGAGTGGATGAGGAGAAGGTGCATAGTCCGGCCCCTGTGCACTGAATTCTCATTACCAGAGTGGATGAGGAGAAGGTGCACAGTCCGGCCCATGTGCACTGAATTCTCATTGCCAGAGTGGATGAGGAGAAGGTGCATAGTCCGGCCCATGTGCACTGAATTCTCATTACCAGAGTGGATGAGGAGAAGGTGCACAGTCAGGCCCCTGTGCACTGAATTCTCATTACCAGAGTGGAGGAGGAGAAGGTGGACAGTCCGGCCCCTGTGCACTGAATTCTCATTACCAGAGTGGAGGAGGAGAAGGTGCACAGTCCGGCCCCTGTGCACTGAATTCTCATTGCCAGAGTGGAGGAGGAGAAGGTGGACAGTCCGGCCCCTGTGCACTGAATTCTCATTACCAGAGTGGAGGAGGAGAAGGTGGACAGTCCGGCCCCTGTGCACTGAATTCTCATTACCAGAGTGGAGGAGGAGAAGGTGCACAGTCCGGCCCCTGTGCACTGAATTCTCATTGCCAGAGTGGAGGAGGAGAAGGTGGACAGTCCGGCCCCTGTGCACTGAATTCTCATTACCAGAGTGGAGGAGGAGAAGGTGCTCAGTCCGGCCCCTGTGCACTGAATTCTCATTACCAGAGTGGAGGAGGAGAAGGTGGACAGTCCGGCCCCTGTGCACTGAATTCTCATTACCAGAGTGGAGGAGGAGAAGGTGCACAGTCCGGCCCCTGTGCACTGAATTCTCATTGCCAGAGTGGAGGAGGAGAAGGTGGACAGTCCGGCCCCTGTGCACTGAATTCTCATTGCCAGAGTGGAGGAGGAGAAGGTGGACAGTCCGGCCCCTGTGCACTGAATTCTCATTACCAGAGTGGAGGAGGAGAAGGTGCACAGTCCGGCCCCTGTGCACTGAATTCTCATTGCCAGAGTGGAGGAGGAGAAGGTGGACAGTCCGGCCCCTGTGCACTGAATTCTCATTACCAGAGTGGAGGAGGAGAAGGTGCACAGTCCGGCCCCTGTGCACTGAATTCTCATTACCAGAGTGGAGGAGGAGAAGGTGGACAGTCCGGCCCCTGTGCACTGAATTCTCATTACCAGAGTGGAGGAGGAGAAGGTGGACAGTCCGGCCCCTGTGCACTGAATTCTCATTACCAGAGTGGAGGAGGAGAAGGTGGACAGTCCGGCCCCTGTGCACTGAATTCTCATTACCAGAGTGGAGGAGGAGAAGGTGCACAGTCCGGCCCCTGTGCACTGAATTCTCATTGCCAGAAAACTTCAAATGCTGATTAAAGAAGAACCAGAAAGCGGATTACAAAACCAAATGTATGCAGTTATTGTGTATATCTGCCCTATTGTTTAACTTGTAAAATCATATTGACCAGTTCTCTAAAGTTCTTCTAGAGTTATGTATGTTAGGTTGGTTGAATGTCTTATAAATGTGATATCATGCACTTTTATTTTGACTGTTATAGATACATCGGCATATAAAGACAACATGGGCTGTAGTTATGAATCAAAGGAGGCTATGTTGAACTTTGACATTTGCTGAACAGCAGGCATTGCCATTACATAATGGAAAAAACATTTCTTGCCTTATAAATTCCCCCAGGATCCCAATGATGCCACTCTGGTGGTCAAAGCATGTCCTGCAACAGTGATGTCACATGCATATTTTACATGCTATGAACATTCATCTCTGAGGCCAATCACTGGCTGCAAAATATTATGACATGTGACCAGCTGTAGGGACCACCAGAAGGATGGTGCTGGATCGATGCGGGATGTGAAAGCTGCATTATGGGTATTTGATTATTCCATTGCTTGCTGTTAGGCAAATCAAATCTCGGAAAACCCTCAAAACGTTTCTAAAGCTCAGTTTCCAGGGTCTGCGCCTTTCACTGCCGTGTGCTATATCTGAATCGCATTTGTATGCGGCAGCGGCGGCAATCTAGATGTAGCGTCTCGCTCCTAGCCAGCATTGATTTCTTTTTTTTTTTTGTCTTTTGTCTTTCATCTTTCACCTCTTTTAAGTTTCTGAAGAATTGAAAAGTAACACAGAAACATTTATAAATGGAATTTGTAGATTGAAATCAAAATAAGCTTTTGTTATGATTGTTCAGGAACTCACTGTTAATGGTTAATAATATTTCAGAGTCTAGCGTCTAACGGCCTATCGCGTAATGTGAATGAGGTGAGTGAATGAACCATTTGTTCAAAATACGCTAGTCTGCTGCGTTATCTGCATGATCTTGAAACGGTCAGTCTTGTAGGAATCCTGTATAGAATGAAGCCACACCCTCTCGATAAATGGGCGTGGCTTAGCATTTTTGTGTTTTTCTATATACAGGGTAGAGAGTAGCAAGTTGCCTTACAGCCAGACACAAGAACAGTGCGTTAGGGGAACGTGCGATGTAAAGATGATTTTTCTGATCTTTAGTTGTAGTATAAGAAAGAATGGGATCAAAGGAAAACATTACGGCACAATGTGCTATAATTATTTTTTTTACTTTGGGCAATCGAGCGCTAACATCTGCACGAACGTACAACAATTCTTTACGTATAAATGAAACAAATTAGGACAGAGAATGGCACCATATCAAATACGGTAATTCCTATTGTAAGTGCAAAGAAGCTCCTGAAGGGTCTTAAGCATTAGTTTATTATTGCACTATCCTCTCTTCTTAGTACAGTACATTAATCCAACTCTAGTTTATTCTTTAATGAGGAGTATATTAACTTGATAGGTAGTGAATGAGCTTTTATAAGCAGATTTAGCGTACAGTTTTAAAAAGAAACTGTGAAGCATATGTTTTGCTTATGAACATGACCTGAGAAGTTTTATAATGGGGGTTTAGACTTTAAGAAAATTTGAGCGCTTCAGAGCTGTAATCACCCTACAGTCCTTGCAAGTGCTCACAGAAGTTCCATCGGTGATTTGCAGTAAAACACCAATGTAATCACCAGGCACTATCATGCTGATTCTTTACTTTTCTTTTAGCTGTCAGATTGGATGTATAGTTTCTGAAATATAGGCAAGTAAAGGTACAGAAATGTACGGCTTTTTGATTGGCAGCAGCTGCTGAATAGCTAATATCTGGGTGGGGTTTTGCTATCTGCCTGGCATTGGTAGATGCTAGATTGTATGAGGTCCTTCCAGCTATGAGTCATTTCTGTCATGTGATAGGGGCGTGTTAGAAATGCAGCCCATACAGTCTAGTATCTACAGAGGCCAGGCACAGACAGGGGCGGGAATAGATAGCAAAACCCCACCTACATATTAGCTATTCAGCAGCTGCTGCCAATCAAAAAGCTGGACATTTCTGTAACTTTACTTGCCTGTATTTCAAGAACTATACATCCGATCGACCACTAAAGGTATATATAGAATCAGCATGATAGCGCCAGTATAGCACTGGCTTTAGGTTGTATAGGAAAATCCTGGTGATTGGTATGCTTTAACAGATACTTTCCTATAAGATTGTGGAAAGTGAACTGAAGCCCTGCACCACCCTTTGAATGGGTGGGTGATAAATGTAGTTTGTTAAAAAGCCCCTTTACTTCTTGTGGGATTGTAAGACACAGCCGAGTACAGTAATCAGGGTTTCCTTTAGTCCCATAGACCTTGAACAGAGTTAAATCTCACCCTGCACTGAGAAGTAAAGGAGGCTTTGAACCTCTATTCTCGTAAAGCTATAGATTTGTGATTCGTATCATTTGCTGGAAAACGTCTTTAAGGGTATATTTGACAACTCAAAGGATTGCAAACACAGCTGTCAAATTGCAATGTCTTTTTTGCCTAGAATGCTTTCTTGCTGTATGTTGTCTAAATGGACCCTATGGATGTAGAAGCATTGTCAGTGGATACACCAAACATAGCCTGCGGCTTGTATACAAAGCAAAATTGTAAATGTAGCCAGCATTTTGTCAGACCTGAAAACAATAGTGATCTCGGTCTGTGTGTCCTCCTGAGAGTTCGGTTCCACATGTGTTTTGCACGTACAAGTGCAATCCAATAAAACATCGAATTGCTCTCACTAGTGCAAAACTATGGGGCAGTGTCCATCTGCGATTAATCTCTCATGACATAGCGGCATGCTGCATTTGGAGGTGAGTCTCGGCTCACACACCCCCATACAAGTTTATGGGAGCGTGTGAAACATCGCAATGAACTCGTATATAATCCGAGTGCAGTGTGATGTACGCAGTGATAGGCCGGGGAGGAGATGGGGAGAACGTGCTCCCTCCTCTTCTCTGCATCTGTGGTATGATCGTAAAATCGGATCTCAGTCACATGACCCTTGGCTGACGCTTGCAGCAGAGGGTCATTAGCATCTCACTTCCAATGCTCTCGCATCGGAGCTATGTGCAAGTGGAACCGTACTGTAAGGGTTCGTGCACACACCAGTTTCCTCCACATAAAAGAAAAAAGGTCCATTTATACTAGTTAGACTCTCTTCAGGGTTTGATCACCGTGGGATACTTTTTTTTTTTTTATTGAAGAAAAAAAAAAAGTTTTTCCACCTTCTCTATTATGTCAGTCTGTAAAAATCAGATCACACTCAGAAGTCCACTCAGTCCGAGGAAAAAATTGGAGATGTGCACAGCCCCATAGAATAACATGGGTACAAATGCTACTATGCAGCTGAAGGTACAGCAATAGAGAATAAAATGGGTGGAAAAGATTACCAGTAGTGATGAGCGAGCACTACCATGCTCGTAATGAGCAGTCGGACACTCGGATGGGCGCGACTCAAGTACTGAGTATAATGGAAGTCAATGAAATACTTAAAGGGAACCAAACATCAGGATTTTGGTATATAAGGTGCAGCCAGTGCAGTGCTGGCACTATCAGGCACATTGTGTATATACCATTAGTGGGCAGCTCAGATGTTTAGGCTGTGAAATCCATGTTTATGAAGTTTGAAAATTCATCCACTTTTTTGATTGACGTGTGCACCTCTCCAGATAATATCCGGGCGGGTTATGCACATGATTCCCGCCCCCCGCCGCCTGTTCCTCACCCTCTCTCTGACTGTGTATGAAAATTTCTAATCTTCAGTTACATGGCGTCGGAGTTGGCACCTGCGCATAGTGCTTATCTCCGGCGCCATGTTTTTGAAGCCCGCATACAATGTTTGGTGTCTTGAGAGGACGGCGCATGCACCCTCGCTTCTTTATATCTCGTTGTGATAGCGGGAGCGCGTGCGGTGTCACAACAGGACTGGAGCACAGCTGATTTTACCGATTAGCTGCAGCAGACGTCTGCTATGATATCGTCTGCTGCAGCTAGTCGGTAAGATCAGCTTCATATCTCGTTGTGACACACGGAGCGCTCCCGCTGTCACAACAAGATATGAAGAAGCGAGGGCGCATGCGCCGCCCTCTCAGACACCAAACACTGTATGCGGGCTTCAAAAACATGGCGCCGGAGATGAGCGCTATGCGAAGGCGCCAACTCAGACGCCGTGTAACTGAACATTACAAATTTGCATACAGCCAGAGAGGCAGGAACAGGCGGCAAGGGGAGGGGGGGCGGTAATCATGTGCATAACTCGCCCGGATATCTGGAGAGGTGCACACGTCAATCAAAAAGTGGATGAATTTTCAAACTTCATAAACATGGATTTCATAGCCTAAACATCTGAGCTGCCCACTAATGGTATGTACACAATGTGCCTGATAGTGCCAGCACTGCACTGGCTGCACCTTATATACCAAAATCCTGATGTTTGGTTCCCTTTAAGCGTTTTTCCAGAGGATACATGGGCATATGGGATAACTGGAGACTTGTACACATTGACCCGTAAAGAAGAAATATACGGTAACTCAAGGAAGAAGAATTTTTCTTTTTTTTGTTTAAATAAATAAATCTGAATTATTATTTATTATTATAGCGCCATCAATTCCATGGCGCTTTACATGTGAAAGGGGTATACATAATAGGGACAAGTACAATAATCGTAAACCATACAAGGCACAGACAGGTACAGGAGGAGAGAGGTCCCTGCCCGCGAGGGCTCAGTCTACAAGGGATAGGTGAGGATACAGTAGGTGAGGGTAGAGCTGATTGTGCGGCGCTGTATCAGACTGAGGGTTATGGCAGGTTGTAGGCTTGTCGGGAGAGATGGGTCTTCAGGTTCCTTTTTGAAGTTTGACAAGGTAGGCGAGAGTCTGATATGAATGCAGTAAGGTTTTGTTCGCACAGTGCGCTTTTTGCGGCGTTTTTGCGCGTTTTTCAGGTGCGCTTTGGGCTCAAAACTGCATGACTTTGCTTCCCCAGCAAAGCCTATGAGTTTTCATTTTTGCTGTCCACACACAACTTTTTTTTGCTGCGTTTTTGAGCTGAAAAAAAAAATGGTCATGTCAATTCTTTTCTGCGTTTTACTGCGTTTTCCACCCATGCAATGCATTGGAAAAACACAGCAAAACACAGATCTTTTAAAAACGCACCGAAACACGGCAAAAACGAATGCGTTTTTACCTATGCGTTTTTGCCGCGGGTGCGTTTTTGCATCAAAAAACGCACAAACGCAGCGTCAAAAAAACGCAGTGTACGCACATAGCCTAAGTGCCATTTTGTAGGAAAGACACAACAGCACTTCCACAAATCTCCACTTGAAAAGCTCTTCGACGTTCAAGGTTGACCACTCCGGTCGCTCTGCGTTGGCCAGTTGTTTGCCTTCTTTTCCATAATGCTCTTTTTTGCCTCTATCTGAATGGAAAACAGACTTAAGATAATTGTTGCCATCATTCATTATTTTTTTTATTTATTCTTCATAAACAACCTGTAGATTAAAGGAACAGGATAATGATGATTCAAGCGGATCCTGTATTAAGAAATCTGATTGTTTAATATTGACAAAAAAGCCTTGTGTAGCCTCCTTTCAATGTTCTTATTGTTGTTTAATAGCCTTAAAAAAAAAACAAAAAAAAACAAAAAACAAAACCCTAAGGCTATGTGCGCACTAGAAAAGTGATTTTTCTCAAGAAAATTTCTTGAGAAACTTCTGGGAGTTGAAGATTACCGCACCTGCGGTAAAAAACTGCTCCAAATCCGCGGGAGAAATGCATGCGTTTTTGCCGCGATTTTGCCGCGGTTTTTCCGCAGGTTGGTCCCTGCGTTTTTTTTATGCTGAACAGAAATAAATAATATATATAATAGTTAATCGATAGACAGACATGGATGGAGGGAAAGATGGATAGATGAATAGATAGATAGATAGATGAGAAAGACCTATATAATGTCAACCCCCCCTGCATATTCTAAGCTGGCACCCTTTAGTGACTTTCATGTGGCACTAAAGGGTGCCTAGCCTTGTATTTAGGCAAAAAAATAAATAATTTAAAAAAAAAAAAAAATGATGTGGGGTTCCCCCTATTTTTGTAGCCAGCTAGGGTAAAGCAGACGGCTGCAGCCTTCAAACCACAGCTGGCAGCTTCACCTTGGCTGGTAATCCAAAACTGAGGGCACCCCATGCTATTTTACATTAAATAATTCAAAACAAAAAACGTGGGGTCCCCCCCAAATTGGATCACCAGCCAAGGTAAAGTGGACAGCTGGGGTCTGATATTTCCAGACTAGGGAGGTCCACTGTTATTGGACACTCCCCAGCCTAAAAATAGCAGGCTGCAGCCGCCCCAGAAGTGGCGCATACATTAGACATGCCAATCCTGGCGCTTCGCCTCAACTCATCCCGTTGCCCTGGTGCGGTTGCAAACGAGGTAATATATGGGGTTGATGCCAGATGTGTAATGTCACCTGGCATCAAGCCCTGGGGTTAGTGATGTCACGCGTCTATCAGATACCTGACATCACAAACCCAGTCAGTAAGAAATATAAAATAGACAACAAAAAAAGTTTTATTTGGAAAAAAAAACACTCGCCGCATTCCCTCTTTCACCAATTTATTGATAAGAACAATCAATTCCACGTCCGGTGTAATCCAATAAGGGGGGGGCGTCCCACGGCGATCCATACCATAGTCACTGTCCCAGCCCATGAAGAACAGAATGTTCCCCATTGGCTGGGAGAGCAATGCAGTGACTTGAGCTAACATCAATAGCCCAGGTCACTGCAGGGGATGACGAGCGCTGCTGTCAGGTGGTTAGATGAGATCATTACCTGCTGTGATGATCTCCTGCAGTCCTGCCATCAGCGCTGTCACTGACTTCTATGCCCGCCGCGTTGTCAGTAGTATCGCGAGAGCCCGTGACGTCACCGCTAGTGACAGTCTCGGGCCGCTCGCGAAACGGGCATAGACAACAGTGACCGCGGTGACGTCAGGAGGCAGGAGATCGTCACAGCAGATAATGATCTCATCTCACCTCCTGACAGCAGCTCTCGGCATCCCCGCGGCTGCACGCACTGCTGAGTGTCAGTGTCTGCCTGCGCTGCAGCGTGACAAGCCGCTGACACTGAGGGCAGACAGTGACACTGCTGTGCTGGCAGCGGCGGGGGCGGAGCGGGACACAGACTGCACGGGCACCCACCGGACGTCACACGGAAGTGCTTCTGTGCGGCGTCCAGTGAGTGTGACGTCTGTGTTTACTCTGCTCCACCTCCTCTTCCTGGCATAACGACACCGCAGGGAGCGATGAGCATTACCGCAGGTAAATCGCGGCTATTCCGGGGGTATACCGCACATCATTTGCTACCTGCGGTATACCCCCGGTATTTCGCGATTACATTACAGTGAATGGAGTGAAATTCCGGGGGTATTCCGCAGGTACCTGCGGAAAATAATGGACATGCTCATTTTCTCAAGAAAGTTTCTTGAGAAAAATCCGCAGCGTACGCACAGCTATTTTTTGTTCCCATAGGTTTTGCTGGGAAATGTCTGCAGAAAGATTTCAAACCTTTCTCAAGAAATTTCTGCAGCAAATCCGCGGGTAAATCCGGGGGTAAAACGGCCTAGTGCGCACATAGCCTAACAGGAACCCTGCAGGAAATAAATTGTGGTCACTGATTTGGACCATCCTTAAGGGTCAACAATAAGTGGTGAGCCCTCATTCACATGCCGTGTCTCACATACATGTGCAATCTGTGTTTCTCATGGACACACGTACCGATTTGCTGTCTATGTGGCTGTTCATATTTGTGTGGTTTTTTTTGTTTGTTTGTTTTTTTTTTTTCCCCACGGACCATGTCTCTCTTTAAAAATCATGTAGACATGTCCATTTTTTTTCCTGACATTTAATCCATATTTTACATCCACGTGCCTTCCGTATGTTACATCCGCGTGCCATCTATATCTTATAGCTGTGTGCCATATGCATTATACATTACTGTGAAATCTGTATTTTGCATCCATATGCCATCCCTATCTTACATCTGTCCGTGTGCCATCCCTATCTTTCATCCGTGTGCCATCCCTATCTTTCATCCGTGTGCCACCTGTAGCTTACATCCGTGCACCATCTGTAGCTTACATCTGTGTGCCATCTGTAGCTTACATCCGTGTGCCATCTGTAGCTTACATCCGTGTGCCATCTGTAGCTTACATCCGTGTGCCATCTGTAGCTTACATCCGTGTGCCATCTGTAGCTTACATCCGTGTGCCCCATCTGTAGCTTACATCCGTGTGCCCCATCTGTAGCTTACATCCGTGTGCCATCTGTAGCTTACATCCGTGTGCCATCTGTAGCTTACATCCGTGTGCCCCATCTGTAGCTTACATCCGTGTTCCCCATCTGTAGCTTACATCCGTGTGCCATCTGTAGCTTACATCCGTGTGCCCCATCTGTAGCTTACATCCGTGTGCCCCATCTGTAGCTTACATCCGTGTGCCATCTGTAGCTTACATACGTGTGCCATCTGTAGCTTACATCCGTGTGCGCCATCTGTAGCTTACATCCGTGTGCCATCTGTAGCTTACATCCGTGTGCCATCTGTAGCTTACATCCGTGTGCCCCATCTGTAGCTTACATCCGTGTGCCATCTGTAGCTTACATCCGTGTGCCATCTGTAGCTTACATCCGTGTAGCATCTGTAGCTTACATCCGTGTGCGCCATCTGTAGCTTACATCCGTGTGCGCCATCTGTAGCTTACATCCGTGTGCGCCATCTGTAGCTTACATCCGTGTGCGCCATCTGTAGCTTACATCCGTGTGCGCCATCTGTAGCTTACATCCGTGTGCGCCATCTGTAGCTTACATCCGTGTGCGCCATCTGTAGCTTACATCCGTGTGCGCCATCTGTAGCTTACATCGGTGTGCCATCTGTAGCTTACATCGGTGTGCCATCTGTAGCTTACATCTGTGTGCCATCTGTAGCTTACATCTGTGTGCCATCTGTAGCTTACATCTGTGTGCCATCTGTAGCTTACATCCGTGTGTGCCATCTGTAGCTTACATCCGTGTGCCATCTGTAGCTTACATCCGTGTGCGCCATCTGTAGCTTACATCCGTGTGCGCCATCTGTAGCTTACATCCGTGTGCGCCATCTGTAGCTTACATCCGTGTGCGCCATCTGTAGCTTACATCCGTGTGCGCCATCTGTAGCTTACATCCGTGTGCGCCATCTGTAGCTTACATCCGTGTGCGCCATCTGTAGCTTACATCCGTGTGCGCCATCTGTAGCTTACATCCGTGTGCGCCATCTGTAGCTTCCAGCTGCGTGCCATCTGCATCATACATTGCTGTGAAATCCATATCTTATATCCATCCGCGTGCCATCCGTATCTTACATCTATCCGCGTGCCATCTGCATCATACATTGCTCTACCATCCATATTTATGCCTTTTATATTTTAAAATGTACATAATGAAATAGTTTCCTAGGTTAATAATGGCAATCAATCTAAAAATAGTGGATACAATATGGATGTTCTATATAGGATCCAATTTTTCATTTTTGCTCACCCATAGACTTGAATAGGCGTTCTCATTCGATATATGGTCGAGACTAGTTGATGCTGCAATTTTATATATTTTTTTACATGGACACAGCCATCTGAATTGGCCTTTTATATTACATTGGTCAGTGTATTGTCCAATTTTCACTTGGGCAGCTAACGTCCATATAATACGCTCGTTTGCACAAGCCTTTACAGTAACCCCACCAGGGATGCCTTGTATATTTTACCAGCGGTAGCAGGCAATTGATTGATTTTTCTTTTTAAATCTCATCCACCTGCCAATGAACGTTTCACATCAGAACTTGTCCTGCAGTGTGTATTGAGCCCAGAATTGTAAATTTTCCCTATTGACTTCTTGAACATGGCTAACCAAATGTTTATTAATAAACAATGTATTGCTGCAGAACGGCCTAGACGTCTATTTAGTATTGTTTTGCTTTTTTTTTTGTTTTAAACCACAGCTGTAAAAAATGCCACCGTAAAAGGAATAGTTTTTGTAAATTTTTTTGTATTTTTTTTTTTGTTCTTTTTGTAATTATGAATATAATAATGATGAGGGTATAATTTCTTTTAACTTTAGCCCATAGGTGACTGATGTATAAAAAAAAATAAACTGCTTCACTCACCCTCCCAGGTCCAGCATTCCTCTCTGCCAATGTTCTGGTCTTTCATGATGGTTAGATCAGTGACGTCACATCAACAATACTTTGGAAAGGTAGCGCTGGACCCTGAAAAGTTGAAGGGGTTGTTTAATTAATATTATTTCTTTTCTATTGGCCTAAGAGCTAGCAGACAACTAGTTAACACTAGAAGTCATAGAAATTTCGAGCTCCCCCCTGAAGTCCAGAAAGAGGGTCAAATGACTGATGATAAACTGAATAGAACTAACTAGAAACTAAATGGCTAAACTCAATGGAAAACAACAACCTCCTGTGGTGCGACTGTAATGGCCTTAATTACAGAAAAAAGACGGTGATTATAGGATGTTAGCTAAAATCCTTCAGGTCATTCGACCCGTCTCTGGGTTCCAAAAGTAGAAATGTTAGATGACCCCTCTCTGGGACTTCTAGTGTTAATACCTTCCTGCTGTTGTGCCCGGCACCAACCTCTGCTGTCACAGACCGCACCTCTGGCGGTTCAGTGGCTTCCGCTGATGTCACATTGACAGAGCAGCTCTCTCCTGCGCTGTCTAAGGGCTCATTGAGACGACCGTTCCGCTTGTCCTGGTCAGTGCCCTTTTTTTTTTGTTTGGGGTCCTACTGACAAGACCATGTTTTCAATGTGTTTTGTGTAGGAATGGACGGCACATGGAAGTGCTTCCATGTGCCATCCATGTCCGTGTGTCCATTTCAATTTTATGGAATTATTCCTGTCCTGCAAAATACGGACCGTGACCCAATACAAGTCAGTGGGTCTGCAAAATACATGGAAGCCACACAGAAGCACTTCTGTGTGTCTTCCGTCTATGGGTGCCCCTGCCAGCCCCGCAGCAGCTCACACAGCAGTGTGTGAGCAGCTGCAGGGATGACCAGCGCGGACGTCATGTGGTTAGCTAGTTCATTACCTGCGTTGATGAGCTCCACTGAACTCGTGATGTCAGTACTTGACATTGAGTTCCATGGTCCGCCACATTTTACATCAAGCATCGCAGGCTGTGACTAGCGGTGACGTCGCATGATACTTCACGTGAGAATGCGGCGGAGATGGAACTCTGTGACTAGCGCTGATGTCATGAGTTCAGCGCAGTTAATCACTGCAGGTAATGTACCTAGGTAACCTCATGATGTCGGCACTCGTTGTCTCCTGCAGTGACCTAGCCTGACCCAATGATGTTAGCTCAGGTCACTGCATTGCTCTTCCACCCAATGGGGAACATTCTGTTCTTCATTGACTGGGACAGTATAGATCGTCGTGGGACCTCCAAAATGCATTACGCCAGACCCAGATTTGTTTTTTCTTTTCAATAAATTGGTGAAAGAGGGAATTTGGTGAGGATTGTTTTTTCAAATTTTTTTTTTTTCGTTTTTTTTTAATTTACGGATTGGATTAATGATATTGGGTATCTAAATAGTTGCCGTGACATCACTAATGCCAGAGCTTTATGCCAGTAGACATTACACAGCTGGTATCAACCCCATATATTACCCTGTTTGCCACCGCACCAGAGCAACGGGATGAGCCTGGGCGAAGCCCCAGCATCGGCACATCTAATGGATGAGCCACGTCTGGGGTGGCTGTGGCCTGCTACTTTTTAGGCTGGGGAGGGTCCAATAACTGTGGACCTCCCTAGTCTAATATTCTCACACCACAGCTCTCTGCTTCACCTTAGCTGGCTACAAAAATAGGAGGGACCCAAAGTCGTTTTATGGGGGTAAAATAATGAATTTATGGCTAAAAACAAGGCTAAACACCCTTTATTGCCACATGAAAAGCACTAAAGGGTGCAAGATTACAAAATGCAGGGGAGTGGGACATTAGATATGTCTGTATTATCTATCTGTCTATCTATCCAGCTATCTATCATTCTAGCTTTTGATCGTATGTAACCCTCCTTCCATTTTTTTCCGGTATGCAATAAAAGTGAAGGCACATGGACCGTGAACGGAACGGATGTGGTTGTCACATGTATGCATCTATGGAAAAACAGGACCTTTTTTCGCGGACTGCAAAAACGGGATGTTCGTGTGAATGTAACCTAATTGTGGAGAGCATGACGTTGGCAGTCACTTTCCGTCAACAGAGTTGAGTCGCCAGTAGGAGCAGTCGGTGACTGTTCTGAGCTATCGCCAGGTAGAACAGCCATGTAATTGGCAAACTAATTACCTATTAGTTTTGATGTCCATAGTAAAACAATAAAATTGTCATGGAGAACCCCTTTAAGCGTATGTTTTTTTTTTTTTTAAACTTTGAATTTTTATTGAGATTTTCAATTTACGTTTTTCATACATAAAATAAAACATAAAATTCACAATTCTTATCGAACCTAGACAAACAATGACAGGACAGGTGAGGAGGGTTAGGAGGGGAGAGGAGAAATAGGAGGGAAGAGGGAATGGTTTCAAGAGTCCATGCTCCTTCCATAGGACCCATAGGACTCAGTCTCACAGATCCTCCTGTCCCGCAAAGTAGTCCCATGGTGCCCACACGGCCTGGAAACGGTCAACTGTGTCATGCAATAGTGCCGTGAGATGTTCCATGCGTCTAACGTCCAGGAATCTATACTTGAGGCTCTGGAGTGAGGGTGTCCCTGGCTGCCTCCAATTCTTTGCAATTAAGCATCTGGCCGCCGTAAGGATGTGGGACAAAAGCTTAGAGGCCGTTTTTCCCAATCCCCCATTCCCAAGACCCAGAAGATAGATCAGGGGATCAAGATCAACCTCTATATATAGTACTTTATGGATCAACCCTCTAACCCGCTCCCAGAAGGGGACTATCCCTGGACAGGACCAGAATATGTGCAGAATGGTGCCCCTGCCTCCCCCGCATCTCCAGCAACAAGCCGGTATGGAGGGGTCTATGCCATGAAGGAAATCTGGAGTGTGGTACCAAAATAGCAAAATTTTATAGATATTTTCCTTATATAGTGTGCATATTGACGTCTTGGCGGCGTTTCCCCAAATTGCTGCCCATTCCTGAGGAAGTATCCGCCTTCCCAATAGAGACTCCCATTTACGCATGTATGGAAAAGACCCCTCAGGCCCCTCCCGTGACTCAGAAAGCAAAATGTAAATTTCCGAAATTAGTCCCTTAGTATCAGTGCCCCTTCTGCAAATTTTCTCAAAATCTGTGGGAATCGAGGCCCCTGCCCTGCCAAACAAGGAGCCAGCCAAGTCTCTGATCTGCAGATATTGGAAAAACTCTCGATTAGAGAGAGAGAATTTATCTCTAAGGTACTCAAAGGAATGGATCTGCATTGTACTTCCATCTATAATGTCTGCAAATCTGAATAGACCTGCCTTGAGCCAGGGGTGCACCATGTCCGACTCCAGACTGCTTGGGAGCAAGGGTTGGTATATGAAGGACACCAGAGGGGAGCAGGGGGATGCCAAAGGAAATCTTCTAATGCAAAATGCCCAGAGGTCCCTAGTGAACTGCATCGGTCCAAGAAGAGGGGGGGGCGAATCACACCGGGCCGGGGGCCACAGGAGCGCGTTTGGATGTATAGGCGCCAGCCAAAGTTTTTCAATCTCAGTCCACCTGTTGTATGCCCAAAGGGACACCCAACAGGGGATCCTCCTAAGATGGGCCGCCCAATAGTATTTTAGGATGTCCGGGACAGAAAGCCCCCCCCCCTGTTTCTCCGAGCCATCAACACCTCCCTGGCCACCCTATGACGTTTGTTACACCAAATAAATCTAAGGATAGCCGCCTGAAGGGACTTCAGCTCCTTTACTGGTACCTTAACTGGGAGGGTTTCAAAGAAATATAATAATTTTGGGAGCAAGCTCATTTTAACCGCCGCAATGCGCCCCATCCACGAAAGAGGGAGGGGCAACCACTTGCTCAAAAGAGTTCTCAGCTCTCGGAAAAGGGGGGGGAAGTTAAGGTTATAGAGGGAATCATAAGTAGATGTGAGGTTAACCCCCAGGTACTTGACCGCATCTGTCTTCCAACGAAACTTAAAATTCAAACGCAGGTAATCCAGGGCCACCGGGTCGAGATTCAAGGGCATTGCCTCCGTTTTGCTAGAGTTGATCTTATACCCCGAAAGGCTCCCGTACGTACCCAAGGTGCACATTAAAATTGGAAGGGACACATGGATGTTAGTAAGTGTAATGAGCACATCGTCGGCAAAAAGCGAGATTTTAAACGGTTTATTCCTGACCAGGACCCCCGAGATGTCTGGGTTGCTCCTGACCGAGGCCGCGAGGGGCTCTATGCATAGCACAAAAAGGAGGGGGGACAGGGGGCACCCCTGCCTGGTGCCATTGGAGATGAGAAAAGGCTTAGAGATGTGGAGGGGGAGTTTGATAGAGGCCGTAGGAGCGCTATACAGGGACTTCAAGGCCCGCATAAAGCCACCCGAGATCCCAAAGACCTCCAGTGTCTTGAAGAGAAAAGGCCACGCAAGGCGGTCAAAAGCCTTCTCTGCATCTAGACTCAACACCAACGCCTGTTGCTTCGTCCGATTTGCCACATCCACCAGGTCTATGACCTTCCTGGTGTTGTCACCCCCCTGACGGCAAGGGACAAAACCCACCTGGTCTTTATACACGAGTTGGGGCAACCATCGATTAAGCCTGGCCGCCAAGAGCTTGGTGAACATCTTCAAATCGGAGTTCAAAAGGGCTATTGGTCTATAATTAGCACAGTCCAATGGGTCCCTGGGTGGCTTGGGCAGGAGGATTAAATGGGAGTGTAGCATGGATGGAGGGATAGGGTCACCCTGAAGGAAAGAGTTAAACAAGGCGGCCATGTGTGGGAGGAGCTCCGCCGCAAACACCTTGTAATAAAAATAAGTAAAGCCGTCCGGGCCCGGTGACTTCCCGCCAGGCAGGGCTTCCAGAACTTGCTCCAGTTCCTCTGTAGTAATCTCTTCGTTCAAAGCCGCGGCTGCTCCGCAAGGCAGTGAAGGGAGCTCAAGGGCCGAAAAATAGTCCCCAAGTGCCCCAGCCCCGCGCAAAGCCATGCCCGGGGGAACCGGAAGGTTATAAAGCTTGTTGTAGTAATTGAAAAAAATGTCAGCTATTGAAGCGGGGTGATAGTGGATAGTGCCCTTTTCGTCGCGCAGAGCCTGAGGGCATGAGGATGTAGCGCGCTCCTTAAGCTGCCTGGCTAGTAAGGTATGAGCCTTATTACTCCTTTCATAGTATCTTTGTTTGGAAAAGGTTAGCAATTTTTCTGCTCTGCCAATTGCCAAGTCTCTCAACTTTTCCCTAAGGCTGATGACTCTCCTAAGAATAGTCAGTGATGGGGCAGCCGCCAGTCTCCCCTCCTGTAGCTTAAGATGGGCCGTTATAGAGTCCCGCTGACTTGTGGCATTCTTTTTAGCCCTGGCGCCCTCTCTAATGCATAGTCCCCTCATCACTGCCTTGTGAGCTTCCCAGAGTGTTGCCGGCGACGTGACCGTGCCCGTGTTCAACTGAAAGAATTCGACCAGTTGCTTATTTAAAAAGGCCCTAGTGTCGGGATTTTTGATCAGAGATTCATTAAGGCGCCAATGCTGAGGCCTAGGTCGAGGACCATCTTTCTTGAAGTCCATTATGAGTGGGGAATGGTCTGACCACGTAATGGATCCCATCTCCACCCGCTCAAGACGCCCCAGCAGCTGTGAGTCAATGAAAAAATAGTCTATTCTGGTGTGCGTCTGATGCGGATGCGAGTAGAAGGAAAAGGCCTTCTCTCCCGGGTGGTCCACCCTCCAAGCGTCGTATAAAGCGCCTGATCTAATGAGCCTACGAAAGTCCCGGGACAAATTTTTCAAAGCACCCGATGGAGGGTGTCCACCCACAGAGAGTCTGTCGGCCACCTCCGAAAAGGGGATGTTAAAATCTCCCCCCAACACCGTAGAGGCCGGTGCCAGTCCGCCTATCAGATCGAGTATTTTCTTAAGAAAGCGTATCTGCCCTTCATTAGGTGCATAAATGTTGGCCAGTATGTGCGGGGATCCCCCTAGTTGGCCCTCCAGAATCACATATCTACCCTCTGGATCGCAGTGAGAACCCGTAATTTGTAGAGGACAACTGGAGGATATTAAAATAGCAACTCCCACCCTCTTGGAGCCCGAGTAAGCCGAGTAATGGATGGGAAAGCGGTGGGACGCAAATTTGAAAGTGTTTGATTCCACAAAATGTGTTTCTTGGATAAAGGCTATGTCTGCACCTGATGTTTTCAGTTCCTGTAGCAGCAATTTCCTCTTACGGGGTGAATTCAGACCTTTTACGTTAAGAGAGATAATGCGGGTCATATCTAAAACTTAGAAGTAAGAAAAAGCTAATGGCACACCTATACCGTCAGGGGCATGACTTCCCTTGTGAAGCCGGCCAGAGGAGACGGTCCATACGACAAAGGGCCGCAGCTCCCAGGGACTCTAGAAGGGGTGGTACCTGAAAGGACACATAAGGAAAAAACATCGGGGAGGGGGGAAGACAAGGACAAACATAGAAATGAACATGAATTAAGAACATTAACCAAAATGCATAAACCTTAGGCATAGATTCCCGGGGGGTAAACCCGGAAGGGAGAGACCTAGAGGGAGGTTCCCCAACCCGTCTGGGCTGAGAGAGCCACCTACCTCACTCCCCAGTAGCCCTCCCACGGGGGTCAGTCCAGTGGGCACGGGCCCGTGCCAAAAGGAAACAAGGGAGAAAAAAAAAACAAAAAACCTCAACCACTAACTCCAAGTAAGGGGACCGGGCTCCCGCCAACCCCCCTACCCCCCACGGCATCATTGTGGCTACAGCCCCCCCCCCTTATGAAGCTCAACAGACCCAGAGGGCCGCAGATGACACAATGGACAGTCAGAGGCTTGCTGTAGAGAGAGTCACAGTATCACAAAGCATGCTCAGCCACTGGAACTCAGAAGGTATAAGAAATAGGCACCAACCAGGTTAAGGAGTGTCCTCAACGGCGAGCCGGGGAGGGGAGCGACCTGCGGCCCCTACCTTCTCTCCCCCCCAAAGCCCCACGCCCTCCACCCCTCACCTTGGACCACACGGGAGGGGGCGGCCCTTCCAACCTTTGCAAGTCCCAATCTGGGATACAGACCGCTGGAATGGCCAGTGCTTCACAGAACAGAGTAGTATCTGCTGGAGTGCGAAGGGTCGCCGATTTACCCCCTCTGCGCGCTGTTAGTGCAAACGGGTAACCCCAGCGGTATGGAACCTGGTGCTCCTTCAGGCTCGTGAGGAGGGGTTTGAGGTGCCGCCTTTTCTGGAGTGTGATGCGAGAAAGATCCGGGAAAAGCTGGATTTCCTTGCCATTGAACACAGATGCCGTGCGCCTCATTCTAGCCTTAGCCATGATCAGTTCTTTGGTGGAGAAGTCGTGAATGCAACAAATGATGTCCCGGGGTTGGGTGGATAAATTCTTCGGCTGTAAAGCCCTGTGTGCCCTGTCCAGCTTGATGATGTTAGAAGGGGGAGCATCCAACACTTCATTAAAGATGGATTGTAGTATGGAGTTTGTGTCCTCGGGCCCATCTGACTCTGGGACCCCCCTCACACGGACATTGCAACGGCGTCCTCTGTTGTCGAGATCCTCTATGTGAGACTGCATATCCTCCATAATTTTTTGTTGCGATGTTGCCAGTTTGTGTAATTCTGATACATGGGATCTGGTGATGTCATGCTCTTCCTCCAGGGATTCAATTCTGCCAGACAATTGCTGCAAATCTCTCCTCACTTCAGCTATTTCTGACCTGCAAGTTGCTTTAACCTCATGTATGAGGCATTGAAAGTCCTCTTTAGAAGGAAGTTTACTTATGAAATCATGCAAGTCCTTATAGAAGGTGTCTGGCCCTTTAAGGTGAGCACCTGCAGTAATAGACACTGGAGTTTTAGTCTGGTGCTGGGGAAGCTGGGGAGGTTGATCTCCACACAGAGGCCCAGAGGGGGGAAGCAGGCTGCTCTGTTCCCTGATATTACCAGCTGTGGCTGCAGTCCCTTCTTCT
This sequence comes from Anomaloglossus baeobatrachus, assembly GCF_048569485.1. Lineage (NCBI taxonomy): Eukaryota > Metazoa > Chordata > Amphibia > Anura > Aromobatidae > Anomaloglossus > Anomaloglossus baeobatrachus. The sequence goes on from NC_134354.1 coordinate 434,387,969, forward strand.
CCAGGCAGTGGGGAGGGCTGCCCCCCGACCTCCACCTTATCTCCCACAGCCACTATGTGCTCCTGGGCCTGCTGCTGCTGTGCCTGAGGATCCGATGCAGTGCAGGGCTGCTGAGCCAAGGCATCCCCTGTTGGATCTGCTGCAGGGATTCCTCCACTCCCCCCTGTGTCCCCGCTCACCCACTCCTCCTTCTCTTGCTGCTTAGCAGGCCGGGCCGGTGCCTCCATTTCCCCTCCATGCTCCTGGAAAGATGGCGTCCGGGCCTCCCCTGGACCCTGTTCCAGGCCCAAGAAAGTATCCAGCGCCGTGGTGTGCATCGGAGGGGCCACCGATGCCTGCTGCGACGGTTTAATCCTCCGTGGTCCCATCCTGAGAGCCGGTGAGTAGGTTTATGCTTATGATAAGTGCTGATTTAGCTGAGGGTCAACAGGAGCTCCTCTTCCCCACGTCCACTCAGCTCAGCATCCTGGACACGCCCCCAAGCGTATGGTTTTAAAGGGGTTACCTAACACTTAAATAATTTTTTTTTTCTTGGCATGAGTAATTTTAAAATCTGAAATAAATGGAGGCATATGTGACCTGTATCCAGCCAGGTGACACCAGAGATCTGGAGGCAATGGCTCCGTTTGGACCAATGCAGACCCTGATTTGCTGCAGCGCTCCGGTGACTAGCAGAAGCATCATTGATTGGTTGTATGTTGTCTTGTTCTAGACCATTCATGCCTAGAATACACTGGATAACCCATTTAAGGTTATTGAACCAGGAGAACCCTTATTAAAAACTGCAATAAAAAGGAAATACCATCATAACGATATGCCGTGTACAGCTTTTGCTTACCTCGAAGAAGGCACAATAAAACCAAATTCTTTAGATCTTTTTGTTTTCTGTACAAACTGTAGTGTTGTTGCATTTTTTACACACTTTGCTTGACAGGTTTTTCTTAAGCCATGGTGTAGACAGTGCATATCCTAGTAGTGAATATCAGCTATTTTCCTCTGTGAAAGTAATTTGTCGTAATGCTGTTAGAACACTGTAAGCCGCTTACAGCAGGTTTATTTATAGGCCTCATGTTGCATTGCTTGTGAGAGCCATCTTCTGAAAATAAACTGGCGTTGCTTTATTAGTATTCTGTAGCTTCATTGACTATTTATCTGTGCATGTTTGCTTCCGCGGGGCTTGTAAGATACTCTTGTAGTGTTTTTATACTCGTTTTGTGAAAATAATGTGGAAGAATTGTCAAGATGTTTGTGGCGGTGTTGGCTTGCTTTGGCCGACCGTTGCTTTACTATGGTGCCTACGTTTTATCAAATTCTGCCACCATCCAACCAAATATGTTGGTTGTAGTCTTCTTAATCTCTTTGCAAGTTGGTATGTTCGGATCTGTTGGATGGATTGTTTGTGACCTACCAAACAATTCTCTCCTCCAATACAAATAATATGTAATGATCGCATTATGAGGATCGCAAGGCTTCCTTTTCTGGGAAGGAAACAATCATTTTCTTTACCTATGCTAGAAAAACATCTCGCATTTGGAGATCTTAGAGTGACAAAAGGGTTAGTAATTAGGTGGTCTTCTGGCTCATCCCTTGGGTATTCTGGTTACAAATAAGCTGAGCAGCAGCACTCAATGTCAGGCAGCAGCTGCAAAAGCAAACAAGATTTTAGGGTGTATAAAAAGAGAGATTAGATCCCGTGATCCCAACGTATTGTTACCCCTCTATAAATCACTTGTAAGGCCACATCTGGAATATGGGAATCAGTTTTGGGCTCCACATTTTAGAAAGGACATTCAGAAGTTAGATTCAGTTCAAAGGCGGGCAACTGGACTATTACAAGGAATGGAGGCCCCTCCATATGAGAGGTTGGAAAAGTTAGATTTGTTTAGCTTAGAAAAAATACGTCTCAGAGGAGATCTCATTTATATGTATAAATACATGTGTGGTCAATATAAAGGACTGGCACATGACTTATTTCTTCCAATGACAATACTAAGGACCAGGGGGCATTCACTGCAAGTGGAAGAAAGGTGATTCCGGCAGCTAAATAGGAAAGGGTTCTTTACAGTTAGAGCAGTCAGACTGTGGAAAGCCCTACCACAAGAGGTAGTAATGGCAGATACTATAACAGCTTTCAAAAAAGGGCTGGATGATTTCCTCAGTACACACAACATTGTTGGTTATAAATGACTGAGTGACAAACTGTAGAACTGGTGGAGGAAGGTTGAACTAGATTGACCTAGGTCTGTTTAGCAGTGTTTTCCTGAACCATCTTTTGTCTGTTTTTGCAGTAGCTCTGATGCAATTTTTTTAGGCCACACGGAGTTTCACCTCAGTATTTGTAAGTCCACGTGCACATGTTCAATATTTGGTGAGGATTTTGCCTCAGTATTTGGTGAGGATCTTACCCTCGGTATTTGTAAGGCCACATGCACACGTTCAGTACTTGGTGAGGATTTTACCTCAGTATGGCTGGAGTTCCACTTGCGTATAACACGCGCGAGTCTCGCATCACATCACCCGGCACGGCCTGCCGCCCTTCGGACAGGAGCGTCTCGGCTGCATAGAAATACATGCAGCCAACTCCTCAAGTGAGTCATATGCAAGTGGAATTCCGGCCTATTTGTAAGGCTACATGCATACTTTTGAGTATTTGGTGATTTTTTTTTTTTTACCTCAGTATTTGTAAGGCCATTTGCACACACTGAGTATTTGAGTTTTTACCTCAGTATTTGTAAGCCATAACTGTGAGTGGAAAAATCGGGGGGAAAAGTATAATAGAAACACGGGCACTGCTTTTGTATTTTTTTTTTAACCCACTACTGGTTTTGGCTTCCAAATTTTGAGGTGAAAAAATCCCCAAATACTCAACCTGTGCACGTGGCCTTATACTATGTGAAGAGTATTGAGTAGCTTCCAAGTGGCAGGTGCTTGAGGATTGATTTGGTCCCTTTTAGCCGCTTCATGACTTTCAAAACCTGAAGTGGTTAAAACTACCCACAATCTTAGCGGGTTCGGCTCTCGTTACTCTCGTGGATGTGGGGCGTTACACTATGGAGCAGCGCAAAATCTATTCACTAAGTTTCAAACTAGCCTTGTTGCCATTACACAGTTGGTACTATACATGGTCTCTGTGTGTAGAAACACATGATTTGGGTATAACATGTTATAACATGTATATAAAACACCTCAGAATGGGATAATGTCTGTGATTTTCAGGTCCAACAAGTCCATCTGTTTACATGCTATGGGAGACCATCTTCAGGGCAGCGACAAGTCCTGAGGTTTGTGCGTGCGTTGTGTATAGAGGTTATCATAGAACAGATTTTTCTACTTTTTAGGATAAAGATTATTTTTTTGTCTTGTAAATCAATATTTTATTATACACCGTATAATTTGTTTTTTTGTCGTCTTCTTTGAACATTTATGGATACCTCACAAATGTCATAATAGGTATAGCTAGGACCAGTTCCTTAAAAATAGGTTTTTTATCAGGATCACCAGAGTTGACAAACCTACCGAAGTTGAATTGAATCGCAGGAGGTTTCCGCCATTAGGTAGTGGACAATCAAAGCCCCATACCCCACGTATGCCAAGTATAGGCTTCACACACCATACATTTACACCAAGAATTATAAGAAACATGCCTATAGGTGTCTTTACAGTATAATGCTGACAATCAATACAGTGAAATACCGTAGTCTTTGGCAGATTTAGTACTTGTAATAATAATTATTTACTTTATTTATTTTTTTTTTTTTAAAGAACATAATGGCTTAGAATTGTTTTCGGTGGAATGAATACAGTACAAATCAATGCCACATGTTAAAGCATAACCCCAATAAGGCCCTGTGCGCATGCTGCGTTATTTGCCGCGGTTTTGCTGCAGAGAATGTTCAGATTTTGCTCAGATCAGGTTTTGCTGCAGAATTTCTGCAGCAAAAAGAATGTGCATGCCACTTCTATTCCGCAGGTACCTGCGTTTTTTGCCATAGATAATGGTAAAAAAACACAAGAAACAACCTGCATGCGGTTTTCGGGTGCGGTTCGCTGCAGTTTTTTTTTTTTTTACCGCAGGTGCGGTAATCTTTCACAGGGTGCGGAATTTTCTTAAAATTCCATTTTCTAGTGCGCACAGGGCCTAAAGGTGGCCATACACATCAGATAGTTGTCGTCTGAACGATGATTTGATCTGTTGGATCCTTCTATCTTCCAACATTCTCAGTCAGGGATGAGTTAAAAGGACGCCATAAATAATCAGCCGATCCTGCTAAAATTAGCATTTTCTGCTGACTATTAGCTAATGTGTATTGGGGCCTTAAAGGAAATCTGTCGCGTTGTACATATAGCCTGATATGTGGACATAAAGAGAAGCTAAGCATGATATATAGAGTCGTTGGAAAATATTCAATATATAATTTATAAATTACTAATTCTAATCTCTAGTATTTCTATACATTAGTCCAGTGGGTGGTCCTACTCAGTGATTGACAGCTATCTCTTCATGCATCATCATACAGGGCAGACTGTCAATCACTGAGTAGGACCGCTTACTGGACTCTTATGCATGGAAACAACAGTGATTTCAACATGTAAAATGCAAGTGTTGCTGAAAGTTTTACCACAAAAGTGTACATCAATCTGATAAGGCTGCTTTCACACATCCGGCTTGAGCTCTGCGGCTCAATCCGGCTGTGCAAGCTATGCAATGGATGCGGTGAACACACCGCATCCTTTGCATAAGTTTTTCCTTTGCGGCCAGTCCGGTTTTTGCCGCTTGCGGCATGCTACTGAGCATGCGCAGTGGCAAAAACCGCATGCGGCGGCCGGATGCGGTTATTGCCGCATCCGGCCGCCATAGGCATGCATTGAAAAATGCGCCGCATCGGCCGAATGCGGCACGATGCGGTTTTTTTTGCCGCACGAAAAAACGTGTCAGGCAAACGTTCCATCCGGCCGCCGCATCGGCTAAATATGCCGCATGCGGCAAAAAAACGGACGGAACGCAAGGCCATGCGGCACAATGCGGCACTAATTAAAGTCTATGCAGGAAAATCGCAACCGGCAGCAAAAAAAACCGGTTGCGATTTTCCTGCAAAGTGCCGGAGTGTGCCGCATTGCAGAAACCGGAGGTGTGAAAGCAGCCTAAGCTGTTCCTGCTCTATAACATCTTGCTTGCAGATCAGATCAGATTGTCATCTTCAACTGTGGTTTATTGGGACCCCATAGAGTGTCAGATCATGAGGGGATATAAACAGTCTGGTTCTAGTTCTAGTTGACCAGTGTCAGACTGGTATACACACACCCAGCTGGTTCTTTACTCAGGCAGTTGCAGGATTGTAATAGATATGTTAGAGAGATGATAGCTCCTCTTTAAAGGGAATCTGTCAGCAGGTTTTTGCTATGTAAGCTGAAGACAGCATGCTGCAAGGGTTAAAACAGAATTTAGGCATGCCTGCATTGTCAAAGTCCAGTCTGTTGTTTATATGCTCTGTTTGTTTAAGCAACAAGCCCCTTCTCATTGCTTGGATTATAAAATCACATGCACTGCAATCTGGCACACCCCCTCCTGTGATTGACACCTCACTGTCAGTGTACAATCTCTATTGAGAGCCTGTTGTGGGCGGGACAGCACTGTCAGCTCTGCTACATGGCTAAATCTAAACATTTTGATGGTGTCAGAAGGGCTGCACCCAGTAATCTAAGTGATGCATCGTTGGATTCAGGATCTTTTTGTTTACATCATGCTGCTCTCAGATGAAGTAGCAAAAACCTGCAGACAGATTCCCTTTAAAGCCATGCTCAGATATCCTAACATTTACTTGCTGCCAAATTCTGTTCATGACATGTGACATTGGCTTTGTAGGAATAGTGTATTTATAACATGCACAGCCATTAAGAGATTTACTAAGGAAAATAGTCACTGACCTATGTAATGGGCACCATATGTATTAGGAGTTTAAAGGCCACTTCACACATACCGAAATCAATAACGACATTGTTGCTACGTCACAGTTTCTGTGACGAAACAACGACTTCACCAGCGATCTCGTTATGTTTGACACGTACGTTGGTCGTTGCTGAATGTCCTGGGCCATTTTTGGCTCGTTGGAGTCCTGCTGGGCAGGATAATAATAATAATAATATTTATTAATTTATATAGCGCTGTTAATTCACCAGCGCTTTACATACATTGGCAACACTGTCCCCATTGGGGCTCACAATCTAAATTCCCTATTTGTATGTTTTTGGAGTGTGGGAGGAAACCCACACAAACACGGGGAGAACATACAAACTCCTTGCAGATGTTGTCCTTAGTGGGACTAGAACCTAGAACCCCAGCGCTGCAAGACTGCAGTGCTAACCACTGAGCCACCGTGCTGCCCGATGCAGGATGCATCTGTGTGTTTGACACCTACCAACGATCTTGTTAACGACCTAGATGAGAACTTAAAGTGTGACACGTAGGTGTGTAGTTGCGTCACCTTTTCCGCGCCCCTTCTGCACCGATTGGTTGGCGCTCAGAACAGTACTGCGCTCTGATTGGGTATCGCTTCATGCTTTGTTCCTTTTTGAGCCTTGCTTTGAGGATAGAACCTGCGACTACACCCGGATTCATTCGTACTTTGTTCCCGATTGCTTGCTTGATTGCTTGCTTTTCGGATCAAAGCTAAAGTTGCAGGTTCTATCCTCAAAGCAAGGCTCAAAAAGGGACAAAGGATGAAGCGATACAAAGTTGGGTGCACCTTACCATACAGATAATGGGGGAAAATAAGGATATAACATGTCCGATATTTGGACTATCAATCCTTTTGTAATGATAGGAATAATAATACTGCTCCCTATGTACTGGATTCTGCTTGTATGTGACAGGGAATCAATCTGTTTTGTGGTTTGTTTTTTTTTGTATATGGGGTAAATCTTTCATATTTTTCTTCCTAGTGTTGTGCATATATTCTTGTTTTCATTTTCTATTTTTAATATTTATTTTAATATGCGACATAAATGCTGGGATTAATGAGGTTTATTACAAAATTTGATTTGTCATGAGAAAAAGTTGGCAGCGTGCTGTGATTGGTAGCATAAATCGGATGGGGCGCACCCATTCATGTTCATGAGTGCATGGGAATCAGTGATATCCCAAGTGTATCCCGATTTTCACGGACTTAAAGAATGGAGAAGATTGAGACATTTGCTCTCTGCCGACAGTGTACTATTATTCCCTCGTGAGAGTCTGACCACACTAAGCTGACACTGGTCACTCTGATCCAAGCTTGATCAATGTCATTTGTAAAATCGGGCCGATTCTCTCGTGTCACCCCCTGCCTTAAAGAGGGAATGATTCAGTTCGCTAATGCATCTATGAAGTGTTATACCATTTTTTTGCAGTATTGTAGAATTAATTCTCATTTTCTTTCATTCTAGTGACGGATGTAGAACTAAAGAGGCTGAGAGATGCTTTCAAGCGGACATGTGGAGGTCCTTCTTATTATATGAGTCAGCAGTGCTTCATCAGGGAAGTGTTAGGAGATGGCGTTCCTCCAAAGGTTGCAGAGGTAAGATATTACTGTGCTATGTTACGTTTTCTGCTCTCAATGTCTCTTCTATTCCATACGTACAGATTGGGTTACATTCAAATATCTATACCAGAAGATTTCCCTTTCTAACTTTCCAGCATTAGCGTGGTCAGCTGTATTATAGCCACATACATAGTATTACTTAGTAGATTGATGTTGGCTGAAGTGCCAGTATTGACAGGTTCGATCGAAATCAGACATGCCAGATCCTTAAGGCCCCGTCACACTAAGCAACATCGCTAGCAACATCGCTGCTAACGAACAACTTTTGTGACGTTGCTAGCGATGTTGCTGTGTGTGACATCCAGCAACAACCTGGCCCCTGCTGTGAGGTCGTTGGTTGTTGCTGAATGTCCTGGGCCATTTTTTAGTTGTTGCTGTCCCGCTGTGAAGCACAGATCGCTGTGTGTGACAGCGAGACAGCAACAACTAATGTGCAGTGAGCAGGGAGCCAGCTTCTGCTGAGGCTGGTAACTAATGTAAACATCGGGTAACCAAGAAGCCCTGTCCTTGGTTACCCGATATTTACCTTTGATACCAGCCTCCTCCGCTCTCACTGCCTGTGCTGCCGGCTCCAGCTCTGTGCACATGTAGCTGCAGCACACATCAGGTAATTAACCCGATGTGTGCTGTAACTAGGAGAGCAAGGAGCCAGCGCTAAGCATTGTGCGCTGCTCCCTGCTCTGTGCACATTTAGCTGCAGCACACATCGGGTTAATTAACCTGATGTGTGCTGTAACTAGGAGACTGGGGGCTGGTCACTGGTTGCTGGTGAGCTCACCAGCAACTCGTGTAGCCACGCTCCAGCGATCCCTGCCAGGTCAGGTTGCTGGTGGGATCGCTGGAGCGTCGCAGTGTGACAGCTCACCAGCAACCTCCTAGCAACTTACCAGCGATCCCTATCGTTGTTGGGATCGCTGGTAAGTTGCTTAGTGTGACTGGACCTTTAAGCTGGTGTCACACATAACGACGACGACAACGACGTCGCTGCTACGTCACCATTTTCTGTGACGTTGCAGCGACGTCCCGTCGCTGTCGCTGTGTGTGACATCCAGCAACGACCTGGCCCCTGCTGTGAGGTCGCCGGTCGTTGCTGAATGTCCAGCTTCATTTTTTGGTCGTCACTCTCCCGCTGTGACACACACATCGCTGTGTGTGACAGCGAGAGAGCGACGAAATGAAGCGATCAGGAGCCGGCACTGGCAGCTGCGGTAAGCTGTAACCAGCGTAAACATCGGGTAACCAAGGGAAGACCTTTCCCTGGTTACCCGATGTTTACGCTGGTTACCAGCCTCCGCTCTTGCTGCCAGTGCCGGCTCCTGCACTGTGACATGTGGCTGCAGTACGCATCGGGTAATTAACCCGATGTATACTGTAGCAAGGAGAGCAAGGAGCCAGCGCTAAGCAGTGCGCGCGGCTCCCTGCTCTCTGCACTGACATGTAGCTGCAGCACACATTGGGTTAATTAACCCGATGTGTGCTGCAGGAGAGCAAGGAGCCAGCGCTAAGCGCGGCTCCCTGCTCTCTGAACTGTGACATGTAGCTGCAGCACACATCGGGTTAATTAACCCGATGTGTGCTGCAGGAGAGCAAGGAGCCAGCGCTAAGCGCGGCTCCCTGCTCTCTGAACTGTGACATGTAGCTGCAGCACACATCGGGTTAATTAACCCGATGTGTGCTGCAGGAGAGCAAGGAGCCAGCGCTAAGCGCGGCTCCCTGCTCTCTGAACATGTAGCACAGCGACCTTATGATCGCTGCTTCTGCTGTGTTTGACAGCTAAGCAGCGATCATAACAGCGACTTACAAGGTCGCTGTTACGTCACCGAAAATGGTGACGTAACAGCGACGTCGTTGTCGCTGTCGTTTAGTGTGACACCAGCTTTAGCCTCAGAAACATACTCAGAATGACAATCTGTTTGTTCTCTTAGAGATAAGGAGTTGTCATAGATGTCTGGCACCAACTCTCTGATAGAGAAAACAGGAGCGCTTAGCAGAGATTCAATCTTGAAAAAGGTTATATTCACCATGTATATAATGTCATTTCTTGCTATAGTTTCTGGTGTAATTTTGTATAGTTTTTGGATTGATGTTTAACCCCTTTACAACTTCCGCCATACATGTACCATGTACAAAGCGTATAAAGTGGACCCACAGGGTGAACTTGCTCCATACCTAGCATTTAAGGTGGTATCACACATAGTAACGACGTCGCTGCTAAGTCACCATTTTTCCCTTTCGCCCATGACAGCACCACCTGAGAGATAGGTTGTGCTGTCATGGGCTTCTGAAAATCCCATTACCGGTAAGTAATTAAGATTTTCTGTGACGTAGCAGCGACGTCCCATCGCTGTCGCTGTGTGTGACATCCAGCAACGACCTGGCCCCTGCTGTGAGGTCGCCGGTCGTTGCTGAATGTCCTACTTCATTTTTTGGACGTTGCTCTCCCGCTGTGAAGCACACATCGCTGTGTGTGACAGCGAGAGAGCGACTAACTGAAGCGAGCAGGGAGCCGGCATCTGGCAGCCAGCGGTAAGCTGTAACCACGGTAAACATCGGGTATCCAAGAAACCCTTTCCTTGGTTACCCGATATTTACATTAGTTACTAGCACCGCCGCTCTCAGGCTGCCAGTGCCAGCTCCCTGCTCCCTGCATACGTAGCTGGAGTACATATCGGGTAATTAACCCGATGTGTACTCTGGCTAGGAGTGCAGGGAGATGACGCTAATCAGTGTGCTCTCATGCTGCCAGTCCCGGCTCCCTGCACACGTAGCTGGAGTACACATCGGGTAATTAACCTGATGTGTACTCTGGCTAGGAGTGCAGGTAACAGCGTGAGAGCGGCGGAGGCTAGTAACTAAGGTAAATATCGGGTAACCAAGACAAGTGATTTCCTTGGTTACCCGATATTTACCTTAGTTACGCTTCCACGCGTCACTGGGGGCTGGTCACTGGTCGCTGGTGAGATCTGCCTGTTTGACAGCTCACCAGCGACCATGTAATGACGCAGCAGCGATCCTGATAAGGTCAGATTGCTGGTCGTGATCGGTGCTGCGTCGCTATGTGTGACACCACCTTTAAAGCCAAGACCTGCCACTAACAATTGCGGGTGGAGCGTAGTTCCATCCACGATTTTTAACCTGTTAAATCCCCCTGTCAAACACGAACTGTGGGATTTAATGCACACTGGCATTGGAGGGGGTGGGGGGTGTGCCATTTTCAGGTCCTTCTGGCACACCGCTGATGTGATCAGGGGGTGCCATTTTCAGGTCCTATTGGCACACCTGTGACGTGATTGGTGGGTGCCATTTTCAGGTCCTATCGGCACACCCGTGATGTGATCATGGATCTCCAATAGGTTGCAATGAGAACAGGGGGTCTGCTGAAGGCTTCCGTGTTTGTTGTAGGAATGCTCCTTTGAATCACTGCCTGTGGCTGGACTTCAAAGAAGACTGATTTCTGCCATATGTAGCAATGCTATGGCAAAAAAAGAAGTGTTTTTTAAAAAAAAAATAAAAAAAATGTTCATAATAAAATTTAAGATAATACATTTTTTTTTAAATACACATGTGGTATCACCGCCTTTAGAAAATTCCAATCTATCAAAATCTAAAAATTATTAACCTGATGGGTAAATGTAAACAAAATAAATTCGAGTGCCAAACCACTAAACTTTTAATAAAAAAAAAAAACAGACCTGTTTAGCATTGCCGTAATCATACGATGAGGGGAATCATAGTGTAAGGCTATGTGCGCACTTACCGGATTTTGCCGCGGATTTTCCGCGGATTTGCTGCATGTTTCGCTGCAGAAAATGTTCATAACATCTCTGCAGTGAATCACCAGCAAATCCTATGGAGAAAAAAAATCCTGTGCGCACTGGGCGGAATTTGACAGCTGCATGTTTTGCTGCGGGAATCCCGCAGCAAAAACAAGTGCATGTCACTTCTTTTCCGCACGTCGCTGCGGGATTTCACTCCATTGACTCAATGTTAATCATGAAATCCCGCAGGGAATAACGCAGGCAGCAAATTCTGTGCGGTTCACTGCGTTTTCCTGCGTTATTCCCTGCGGTATTTCGCGGTTTACCTCCGGTAATGTGCATCGCCTGTCTGCGGTTTTGCAGGGAAGTGATGTCATTACAGGAAGAGGAAGCGGAGCAGAGAGTAAACACAAACACAGATCACACACACACACAGACATCATAGACATAGATCACATAGAACACACATAGAAAGAAAACGGAAATATAGAAAAAAAAGAACGTGGGCTCCACTGCATATTTACCTTCCAGCCGAGGTAAGCACACAGCGGCGGCCCGGTATTCTCAGGCTGGGGAGGGCGAGGGGCAGGGTTAATGTCCCCCGCCTCACTCCCCCTCCCGCAGCCGAGAATATCAGCCGCAGCTGCCCCGGCACTGTCGCATGCAATATGCGACAATACCGGCGTGTCCTCGGCTCTTCTTGCCACCGTGTAGCAGTGGTGGCAAGGTAATACAAGGGGTTAATGGTGATGGGGGACCACCGCCATTAACCCCAGGCTTGATCATGGCAGCGTCTATGTGACAGCTGACATGATCAACCCGTAAGTAAAGTGAATAAAGCACACAGAAAAATCCTTTATTTTAAATAAAACCAACAAGCCTCGTTCACCATTTTATTAACCCCCCCCAAACAAAGCTCCGGCGTAGTCCACAGCTCCGGCTCCGGCGTCCTGCACTGCTGACATCCAGCCGCGACTGTCACAGACACAGGCTGAATGCAGCAGACAGCAGAGGTAATTACCGGTCATTTCCCACGGCCGGTAATGTGAACTCACTGCCGACCGTGGGAAATGCAGCGATCTGTCATCTATCTCTCTATCTATCCCTCTATCTATTCTTCTGTCTATCCACTATCAGAATTAAATGTATTTTTTTTTTTTTTTTATTTTTTTTTTTCAATGTGCTTTATTGCATTGAATGCAATAAAGCACATCCCAATCCGCACGCGGCAAAACCGCGGCAATACCGCGGTAAAACCGCAGCAAACCGCATGCGGTTTTCGGATGCGGTTTCCCGCGGTTTTTTACCGCGGGTGCGGTAATCTTTGAGGACATGCGGAATTTCTTCATCGTTCCTTATGGGAGACCCAGACCATGGGTGTATAGCTAGCGACCTCCGGAGGACACACAAAGCACTACACTCAAACGTGTAGCTCCTCCCTCCGGGCTATATACACCCCCTGGATGACAATCTACCCAGTTCAACGCTTTGTGTTTCAGGAGGATACACACACTTTTATTTCCTCATATTTTTTTCAATTTTATTTTAATTTTTTAAAGTTTTGGAAGAAAAGCGGGTCCAATCTGGACTCCCGGCATGTCCCTTCACGCTCCACTCTGCGGGGTGCTGTTAAGGTTGATATTCATAAGGCTGGAGCCTTCACATGCCGAGCTCCTTCGCATCCTCTGTCGAGGCTCTGTTTGAAGTGGGAGCCTCCACGGTCCTCTCTGCTTGCAGGAGGCCGGCTCCATCCACAGCCCTGTCTGGTCCCTGCTGGAAGGAGCGTTAACCCCACTCAGGGACATGGCCCTGCGTCTCAAAGCTAAGTATTGAGACGTTTTTTCAGGGGTCCCGGGTGCTTTTATTATGGGGGCAGTATGTGCTTTAGCGTTACTGTTAATTTCGGCCGGTTCTGGGAATTTCCCATGAGAACCGCGCCGACGGTGCCTGCTCGTCGGCCGCACTTTGAAATCTAGGCCCCGGCTTCAGTTTGGGCCTAGTTTCGTTTTTGGCTTCTGCTGTATGTTTTGCATACAGCGCCGCCCCACCGCCCGGCCAGCAGAGGGGAGGGCACTCCTCTCTAAGGAGATGTCCCCTCCCCTGTCTACCCCCCTGTATCTCTGTGCTTCTGTTTTCCCGCTCCTGGGCTTATACACGCCCCCCCTCCTTCTCCCAGCGCCATTTTATCAGCGTTTTTATCACTGAGAAGCGCTGGATGTTGCAGCTGCATACTTTTTGGAAAGCTGTCACTTTACAGGGGAGCGGTGAAATCCGGAGGACACAGAGAGCAGGGCTGGTAAGCCACAACCTATGGTTGTGGATTTTTATACACTCAGGCTTTCTACAGGAGTGTGTTTTGGCTGCAGAGCTTCCTCCACAGCAGCATGTCTGTCACTAGGAGCAAAGCTGCAAACATGTATGCTATATGCACTGCTTGCAAGCTAATTCTGCCAGAGCCTAGCACGTACCCACATTGTGATAACTGTGCTAATATGGTTGTGTCTCAGCCTGGAGCCTCCTCAGGGGTCCCTCAGGCTGCTTCGGTCCCGGTGGCTGAACCCCCGGCTTGGGTAGCATCCTTTTCACAGGCTCTTTCCAAGTCGTTTGCCGATTCCATGGGGCAGCTGTCCCAGACGCTGCTGTCTATGCATCAGCCTCCCTCTCAGGGTGTCTCTGCGGCTCCGAGCTCTGCAGAGCCCTCAGAGCAGGTCCTAGGACCCCGTCCCCCTAAACGGAGACGCACGGACCCTTCTCCTTCCTCGTCCCACGGCTCTGATTCACAAGCCGAGGTGCAGGGCGAGGAGGATTCCTTTACTGTGGGCTCAGACGCTGCCTCTATGTACCCCATTGATTTGTCTGAGGGTGATGCGGACGTTAGTGACTTGATTGCGTCCATTAACTCCGTACTGAACCTCAACCCACAGGAGTCAGAGGATCAACCCTCTCTGGTAGAGGTACACCAGTTTACCTCTCCTAAGAAACCTAGGAGTATGTTTTTTAACCACTCCAGCTTTCAGACCACTGTTAACAAGCCTAGGGCCTGTCCTGACAAACGTTTTCCGAAACGTAGTTCAGATGACCGTTTCCCGTTTCCACCGGAGGTGGTTAAGGACTGGGCCCAGTCCCCAAAGGTGGACCCTCCAGTGTCCAGAATCTCAGCCCGCACAGTAGTTGCGGTGGCCGACGGCACTTCTCTTAAGGATCCCACTGACCGCCAGGTTGACCTTCTGGCCAAGTCTGTATTTGAGGCGGCAGGAGCCTCCTTCTCTCCGTCTTTTGCGGCGGTGTGGGCTCTTAAGGCTATCTCTGCCTCTCTGGCGGAGATTCATTCCCTTTCCAGGGACTCTATTCCTGAGATGGATGCCTTAACTTCCCGAGCTTCGGCTTTTGCATCCTACGCCATGTCTGCCATCCTGGAGGCTTCTCACCGCACGGCAGTGGCTTCCGCTAACTCCCTCGCGATCCGCAGGATCTTGTGGCTTCGAGAGTGGAAAGCGGACGCTTCCTCTAAGAAGTACCTTGCGAGTCTCCCCTTTACTGGGTCACGGCTGTTTGGGGAACAGCTGGATGACATAATTAAGGAAGCTACTGGCGGGAAGAGTACTTCCTTGCCACAAGCTAAAGCCAAGAAACCTACCCAGGGCAGGAACCAATCGAGGTTTCGTTCCTTTCGTTCCTCTAACTGGTCATCCTCTAAGCCCACAGTCTCGTCCACTACCGCCAAGGATCGCAAATCCAACTGGCGCGCAAAGCCGCGTCCTCAAAAGACCGGAGGAGCCGCTGCCACCAAGGCAGCCTCCTCGTGACTATCTGGCCGCGCCAGCAACGTCCTTGGTCGGGGGCAGGCTCTCCCACTTTGGCGACGTGTGGTTGCAACACGTCGCCGATCAGTGGGTGCGGGATATCATCACCCACGGCTACAGGATACCTTTTTCCTCCAGCCCGCCAAACAGATTTTTTCTGTCCACCCCCCCTGCTCCAAAGCCGCCGCCTTCTCTCAGGCCGTGGCATCCCTGCAGACCAACGGTGTAATTGTTCCGGTCCCCGCCCGGGAACGGTTCAGAGGTTTCTACTCAAACCTCTTTCTAGTTCCCAAAAAGGACGGTTCCTCCCGGCCCATCCTGGATCTCAAGCTTCTCAACAAGCATGTTCAGGTGCGGCACTTTCGCATGGAATCTCTAAGATCGGTCATTGCCTCAATGACCCAGGGAGATTTTCTGGCATCCATCGACATCAGAGATGCCTATCTGCATGTGCCTATTGCGGTTTCACACCAGCGCTGGCTACGCTTTGCGATCGGAGAGGAACATTTCCAGTTCGTGGCTCTTCCCTTTGGCTTAGCCACGGCCCCCCGAGTGTTCACCAAGGTCATGGCAGCAGTGGTTGCGGTCCTGCACCTCCAGGGGTTGGCAGTGATTCCTTACCTGGTCGACCTTCTAGTCAAGGCCTCATCCAGTGTAGACTGTCAGCGGAGTGTCTCGCTCACTCTCGCCACTCTAGTCCAATTCGGGTGGCTTGTCAACCTCCCCAAGTCGACTCTGACCCCGACCCAGGTACTTTTGTACCTAGGGATGCAATTCGAGACGCTGCCGGCACTTGTCAAGTTGCCCTTAGTCAAACAGCAGTCCCTTCGTCTGGCAGTGCGCTCTCTGCTGAGGCACCGCCGTCATTCCATCAGACACCTCATGCAGGTGCTGGGTCAGATGGTGGCGTCCATGGAAGCGGTTCCCTTTGCCCAGTTCCATCTGCGTCCCTTGCAGCTGGACATTCTCCGCTGTTGGGACAAGCGGATCTCTTCTTTGGACAGGCTGGTGGCTCTGTCATCACAGGCCAGGAACTCCCTTCAGTGGTGGCTTCAGCCCCTCTCCCTTTCACAGGGACGGTCCTTCCTGACTCCGTCCTGGGTGATCCTCACCACGGATGCCAGTCTCTCCGGCTGGGGAGCGGTGTTTCTCCATCACCGAGCACAGGGCACTTGGACTCCGTCCGAATCGGCCCTCCCGATCAATGTGCTGGAGATCAGAGCCGTGTTTCTAGCTCTCCTAGACTTTCACCACCTATTGGCGGGCAAGCACATTCGGGTTCAGTCGGACAACGCGACAGCGGTTGCCTACATCAATCACCAGGGCGGGACTCACAGCCGTCTGGCGATGTTGGAGGTTCAACGAATTCTCCAGTGGACGGAGGACTCAAAGTCCACCATATCCGCAGTCCACATCCCAGGCGTGGAAAACTGGGAGGCCGATTATCTCAGCCGTCAAACCGTGGACGGCGGCGAGTGGGCACTGCATCCGTCAGTGTTCAGGTCAATTTGCCGCAAGTGGGGCACTCCGGAAGTAGATCTAATGGCTTCCCGGCACAACAAGAAGGTTCCGGTTTACGTGGCTCGCTCCCACGATCCTCAAGCCTTCGCAGCAGACGCACTGGTTCAGGATTGGTCTCAGTTCAGTCTGGCCTATGTGTTTCCCCCTCTGGCGCTATTGCCCAGGGTTCTGCGCAAGATCCGAATGGAGGGCCGTCGAGTAATACTCATTGCTCCGGACTGGCCCAGGCGAGCCTGGTACCCAGACCTGTCCGCCTGTCCGTAGGGGTGCCGTGGCATCTTCCGGACCGCCCAGACCTTCTCTCTCAAGGTCCGTTCTTCCGCCAGAATTCTGCGGCTCTCAGATTGACGGCGTGGCTCTTGAGTCCTGGATCCTGACGGCTTCAGGCATTCCCTCTGAGGTCATCTCCACCATGACTCAGGCTCGGAAGTCTTCCTCGGCTAAGATTTACCACAGGACTTGGAAAATTTTCCTGTCCTGGTGTCGCTCTTCCGGCCATGCTCCTTGGCCGTTCGCCTTGCCGACCATCCTGTCTTTTCTACAGTCGGGTCTACAGTTGGGTCTGTCCCTCAATTCACTTAAGGGACAGGTGTCGGCTTTGTCGGTATTGTTCCAGCGGCGTATCGCCCGACTGGCTCAGGTGCGCACCTTCATGCAGGGCGCATCTCACATCATTCCTCCTTACCGACGACCCTTGGATCCCTGGGACCTTAATTTGGTCCTCACGGCCTTACAGAAACCCCCTTTTGAGCCTCTCAGGGAGGTTCCTTTGTCTAGACTTTCACAGAAAGTTGTCTTTCTAGTAGCCATAACTTCTCTCAGGAGAGTTTCTGATTTGGCTGCGCTCTCTTCGGAATCCCCCTTTTTGGTGTTTCACCAAGACAAGGTGGTTCTTCGTCCGACTCCGGACTTTCTCCCTAAGGTGGTGTCTTCCTTCCACCTTAACCAGGACATTTCATTGCCCTCTTTTTGTCCGGCCCCTGTGCATCGCTTTGAGAAGGCGTTGCACACCTTAGATTTGGTGCGGGCGCTCCGAATCTATGTGTCTCGCACCGCCGTTTTTCGGCGGTGCACCTCACTTTTTGTGCTAACCACGGGTCAGCGCAAGGGCCTTTCGGCGTCTAAACCGACCTTGGCTCGTTGGGTTAGGTCGGCTATCGCCGATGCCTACCAATCTTCTCAGGTGCCTTCCCCCGTCGGGGATTAAGGCGCACTCGACCAGAGCTGTCGGTGCCTCCTGGGCTTTCAGGCACCAGGCTACGGCTCAGCAAGTGTGTCATGCTGCCACTTGGTCCAGTCTGCACACTTTTTCTAAGCACTACCAAGTGCATGCTCATGCTTCGGCAGATGCGAGCTTGGGCAGACGCATCCTTCAGGCGGCTGTCGCCCATTTGTGAAGTTAGGTTTTGCCTACTTCTCCGTTTCGTTTATTTCCCACCCATGGACTGCTTTGGAACGTCCCATGGTCTGGGTCTCCCATAAGGAACGATGAAGAAAAAGAGAATTTTGTTTACTTACCGTAAATTCTTTTTCTTATAGTTCCGACATGGGAGACCCAGCTCCCTCCCTGTTGCCTGTTGGCAGTTTTTTTGTTCCGTGTGCTTCACGGCTGTTGTTAGTAGACAGAGTGCTGGTTTTGCCGAGTTTTACTCTATCTCTACTTATGGGTGGATGTCCTCCTTCAGCTTTTGCACTGAACTGGGTAGATTGTCATCCAGGGGGTGTATATAGCCCGGAGGGAGGAGCTACACGTTTGAGTGTAGTGCTTTGTGTGTCCTCCGGAGGTCGCTAGCTATACACCCATGGTCTGGGTCTCCCATGTCGGAACTATAAGAAAAAGAATTTACGGTAAGTAAACAAAATTCTCTTTTTTCTCAAGAAAATTCCATTTCCCAGTGCGCACAGAGCCTTAGGTCATTTTTACCACAAAATGTACGCCATAAAAAAAATTCTCAAAAGAACATGCCAGAACTGTGGTTTTTTTTTTGGTTTTTTTTTTTTTAACAATTTCTCCCCATTTGGATTTTTTTCTCCATTTTTACAGTACACTATGTGGTAAAATGAATGGTGTCATTCAAAAAGTACAACTCGTCCCTCAAAACAAGCCCTCATATATCTAGTTGGAAATTAAAATTAAAAAGTTATGACTCTGGGAGAGGAGAATAGGAGAAAAAAAACGAACCACAGAAACGAAAAGTGGTTGTATCGCAAAGCGGTTAAAGGGGTTTAATGAATAGATTTTAGGGAAAGAAACAAACTAAGTTCCATAGTTGGGTATGTTAAAATATTTGTGACCTGATATAATGTTAGAAATCTCTCCCTTCTGTATACCATGTAATGGGCCACTTAATATGGTGGTTATGGTGGTCTCCGAAAAAGAGCCTCTCCTTGGTCCTTCCCAAAGGGATATCTGGCCATTTTCCATGTCGAGACTCCTAACAGAGGCCATGGACCTTTTTGATGTGCATACTTCCCAGGGGGCAATGCACCTAGTATTTCACGGTGTTGAGTGCCCTCGCTGTCTGCCGGCAGTGTTTTCTCTGGCTGGTCTCCCCGAGATCAGTGATTATTTTGTCATGTAATGGCTGTATCAGACCCTACAGAGACAAGGTCAGAAGACAACCACATATCCTAGCCAGGGAGCAAGCAAAAGAGTATTCACAGTAGGGGATCACAGCTGATTCTTTCTGGGATGTAAAACATTTCCCTGCCTATTTTTAAGCATGTTTTATTGTACAGAAACCAGCAGCTATGATTTTTCTTCCTCCCCTGCCCTGGAGCTGTGGTACGATCAGACCATGTCCCTGTATGGTCTGACACTGCCGTTACACAGTACATAGCACACATATAAGATTATCTCAGCTCAGGAACATTTCTGTAAACTCATCCAATTGTGGTAATTATTATTATTATACCAAGATCTATTGGTTTTTAATGTACTTTGTTTGTGGAACAGACCCTTTAAGGCTAAGAACATATGAGCATTTAGTATCCGATGCGGGAGCAATGGATGCATTGTGCTAATGACCCCCTCCTCACGCTCTGCTGTGAGTGTGGGCCGAGTGTCATTATATTGTGATGTGATCCTGCGATCAGAGAACAGCTGCAGAGGAGCGGGAGGGACAAATCTCCCCATTTCCTCCATTATCAACTGATGCGATTATCGCACTGCATGCCGGTGTCATCAGAGGGCAGTGCGATGTTTCACTCGCACCCATAGACTTGTATGGGTGTGAGTGAAAACGAATCTGATTCCACCCGTAGGTCCGATTTAGGGATGATAAAAAAAAATCACTCATGGGAGCGGCCCCATAGAGTAACATTGGTCCGAGGGAATGCAATTTATTTATTTTTACCGCATTCCACTCAGACTAAGGGTGGCTTTACATTCTTCGATATCCGGCCCGATATCGCTAGCATGACGCACGCCCCCATCGTTTGGGCGCGACGGGCATATCGCTTCCTGTCGCGCACAAAATCACGCACCCCCGCCACACATACTTACCTGTCCTTCGACGTCGCTGTGACCGGCGAACCGCCTCCTTTCTAAGGGGGCGGTCCGTTTGGCATCACAGTGACGTCATTAAGCGGCCGCCCAATGTAAGCGGAAGGGCGGAGATGAGCGGGACGTAACATCCCGCCCATCTCCCTCCTTCCGCATTGTGGCCGGAGGCAGGTAAGGAGATGATCCTCGTTCCTGCGGCGTCACATGTAGCGATGTGTGCTGCCGCAGGGACGAGGATCAACTTCGCCCCTGCGACAGCAGCGATAATTGGGAGTGGACCCCCATGTCAACGAGGAGCGATTTTGGACGTTTCTGCAACGATCCAAAATCGCTCCTAGGAGTCACACGCTACGACATCGCTACAGCGGCCGGATGTGCGTCACAAAATCCGTGACCCCAACGAGATCGCTGTAGCGAAATCGTAGCGTGTAAAGCCCACTTTGCTCGCTGCATGTCCTAAGGATGAGACAAGAAAAAAAAAAAGCTATTGAAAGTTTGAAGGGACTGTAGAGTGGATACTCATAACATAGTGCCGTCCCTGTGCACAGGTTGTGTGTCAACTGTTCTCTACGATTGAGTCTTATCCGCAGTACTATATACGAACAGTGGGCAGGTATGGCTCTGTTTCTCAAAAATAAGCAGCCATGTTTTTCTGATTCTCTGCAAATCTTTTGGGACAAATGTATTGCATTGCATATTGCACATACAGGATTAAGGCTATGTGCACACGCTGCGTTTTTTTGACGCTGCGGTTTTGTGCGTTTTGGCCGCTAAAAACGCACAAAAACACACCCGCGGCAAAAAACGCATGCATTTTTACGGCGATTTGGTGCGTTTTTGGCTGCGTTTTGCTGTGTTTTTCTACGTTTTGCCAATGCATTGCATAGGGAGAACGCAGAAAAACGCAGGAAAGAATTGACAGCTCCTCCATTTTTTTTTTTTAAAGCTCAAAAACGCAGCTAAAAAAAAAGTTGTGTGCGGACAGCAAAAATGAAAACTCAGACTTTGCTGGGGAAGCAAAGTCATGCAGTTTTGAGGCCAAAAACGCACCCGAAAAACGCACTGTGTGCACAAAGCGTTATTGTAACCTACTTTTCAGGGCATTGTTCTGATTGTTGTGAGACATTGGAATATATGAAGGACTGCTGATCTTCTAGTTCTCCAGGCAGCAGCCTGTTGTATTCCGAGATTCCTCGGCTGGTTGGGCTGTTACGGTTTCTCGTCCAGAATAAGAACTGCCATTTTGATTATTTTCCCTCGAGTTTTCCTTTGTTCGCTGCAAATTATCCAAGATATTGCTGAAATAAAAAAAAAAAAGCATCCAGCACATCCCCTGTGGAGCTGTGCAGACGCTCTCTTTATGTGCCCTATAGACGCTTTAATTGAATGCATTCATCTCACACGCGCTTTAAATGCACGTTCGTCATACGTTACCACATGGAGTTGGCTGAAAGGGGACGGGAATTGGATTGATTATGTTACAAAACCATTTCTTAAAGAGTTGTCCGTGTTGAAAAAAATGAAACTAGCTGCAGGAAATGTTCTAAAAAAAAAAAAAAAAAAAAAATGAAATGAAAAATCATTACTCACCTGCTAAAGGCGGTCTAAGGGGTGAAGTTGTTCCTTGTGGAGATCGCCAAGTCAGCACAGGGAGACTTGTAAGCCATGCAATACTGCCCTGGGAATTTAAATTTTGACCCCTTTAAAGGGCCTTGACCCAAGTCCAAGTCAAAGCCCTTTTAATAATAATAATAATAATAATAATAATCTTTATTTCTATAGCGCCAACATATTCCGGAGCGCTTTACAATTCAGGAGGATCATATACAAACAAGTAACAGTTATAGAAATACAATATTTAGAGGAAAAAAAAGAAAAAAAACACAACCCTGCTCGTGAGCGCTTACACGCTTGGGGGAGGGGCAAGGTATAAGTGCTTATTTACAATGACAATCCAGCCATCTCACGGAAATGGGGGCTAGATAGTGGTTTCCTCGACCAGTGGGCCCGAGCCTTGAGATGCCTTTGGGTGCCATGGAGTTTGATGTGGAGTTATGTTGTGAGAAGTTGTAGAGGGACTGTGTGAATCGAATCTGATTAGGGAGTGTGATAGGCCGCCCTAAAAAGATGTGTCTTTAGGGTGCGTCTGAAGCTGAGTAAGTTGTGATTTGTCCTAACTTCTTGGGGTACAGCGTTCCAGAGGGTTGGTGCAGCTCGAAAGAAGTCTTGGATCCGGGAGTGGGAAGTTCGAATTAGTGTGGATGTTAGTCGAAAATCGCTTGCAGAGCGTAGAGAACGGGTGGGGTGATAGACAGAGAGGAGGGTGGAGATGTATGGGGGTGCCGCACTGTGGAGAGCTTTGTGGGTGAGAACAAGCAATTTGAATTGGATCCTGTGATATATGGGCAGCCAGGGCAATGACTGGCACAGAGCAGAGGCATCCGAGTAGCGGTTAGCCAGGTAGGTGACCCTTGCTTCTGCATTAAGGAAGGACTGTAGAGGAGAGAGTCTAGTTAGGGGGAGACTAATTAATAGAGAGTTACAGTAGTCAAGGCGAGAGTGGATCAGGGCCACGGTGAGGGTTTTTGTCATTTCCATTGTGAGAAAGGGGCGGATTCTAGAGATGTTCTTGAGGTCCAAGCGGCAGGAGCGGGCAAGAGATTGTATGTGGGAGGTGAAGGGTCAATATAGACTTTTAGGATTGCTACATCAAATAGGTGGCACTGGTGTTCCTGTCCTTTCTCTTTTTGAAGAGTCTGTTTGCATAATTAAATGCCCATAAGAGCCTTGCATGGCCAGAAAGTTTTACTATGCTAACGTAACACTCTCCAGAAGCAGAAACTTTACCTATTGGGCCCCCTATCAGAGACCTCTCACCCAGTCGAGTCAGATAATTTGCACTGATGAGGGTCACACACCAGCAGATGGATGGAGTCTCTGGTATGTCTTCTTATCCCAAGTTATGTGCAAGGCTTTAGATCTGACAATAGAGTTTAGAGTTTCCTGTCCTCTTCCTTTCCACATCACCTGCTCAAATCCCGTCACTTCAGTGACCATGCATTGATGGTCCCCGCTGGACATCCCCACCATTGTTTGTCCATTTTCCTATGGTGATGGTGTGCTTACATAGGACTGCAGCCATATACTGGCCTCTCTGCTCACATGTTCTCACTGTAGAGGTCAGTCAGGAGATTTACACACACATCTATGGGCCCAATTTCATTATTGTATTTGCTCCTGTTTTATTGTTCTGCGCCAAGTTATTATTTTAAGTCACTACTATTTTGGAGTCAATTTTCCACTTATTCGTCTTTTTCATTTGCTTTGTTTTCCATTTTGGCCAAGATTTTTGTAACCCAGATGTTCACGATTGATTCATTTTTTCTGAATTTTTAGGGTATATTCACACATTGCCTTTTTGATGTGCCTTTTTTTGCTTGTTTTTGCTACAAATAAAGCCTTTTTCACACGTCCGTGTCTTCGGTACGTGTTTGGTCCGTTTCCTCACGTACTGGACACACGGGCACACGAAGACCCATTAAAATCAATAGGTTTGCACTCACGTGCGTATTCTGCCATGGACCATGTGTACGTGTGGAGCATACGTGTGTCCGTGTGCTCCACACGTCAACATGTCCATTTTTGTCCGGCATCACGGGTGTCACACGGAACGCAAATGGACCACACGGAGGTGTTCCGTGTGACACGCTTCGGAAAAAACACACGTGTTTTGAGAAAAAAAAAAAACCGTTACTCACCTTCTCCAGCCCTCCTGTCTCTGCCACTGCTGTCACTTGCTTCCGACCACCGCTCATTATGCTCATTGAATATTCACTTAACTGCGGGCCAGAAGCAGCAGCAGCAGGGAGTCGGTAGGACCGGAAACCGAAGATCAGCACCACGGACAGCGACGCCAGGGACAGGTGAGCATGAAGTTCCCGTTCTCTGTGTTATCACGAATAACACACGGAGAACACACGTGTGCCATAAACATGGCTCACGGAGGGCAAAACGCACCTCTGACACGTCCATGAAAAACGTGCTTGGTTTTTCACGGATGTGTGAAAGAGGCCAAAGGCAGCGTTTCTTCTTAACAGCAAAGTAAATGAATTTCGAAAATCTCCTGTACATGTTGCTTATTTTTTGCATTGAAACATTTGAAGTCGCTCCACATCTGTAGCCTGTCAATTCTTACAGTATTTTTGCATCATTTTTCACTCTTTGAAATGAATGTTAAAACTCCGCATCAAACACACGCAAAAGCACGTCAAAACCGCTCATATTTATGCAGCATTTTTCCTGGATGGATCATGCTAATTTTCTCTTAAAAGGTGCAGAAAATATAAAACAGAAAAATAAATGCATTTTTGATTTTGCACAAAAGTCAGTAACTTGCGTCTGCCATTTTAAAGAATTTGATTGTAAGGCATGGCAAAACATGCCACAAGACAAAAAAGAAAAGTGACTTAAAAAATGCAAATGATGAGTCGGTACCCTATGGTCTAAGGCTGCTTTCACACATCAGTTTATGGCCATCAGGCGCAATCCGGCAGAAACATGAAAAAACGCATCCGGTGTCTGATGCCGCCAGATGCGTTTTTCCCCCCATAGACTTCTATTAGCGCCGGATTGTGCCGGATGGGCTTGCGTTCCATCCGGCTTTTTGCTTGTCCGGCGGTCGGATGGAGCATTGAAGTTGAATGTTTTTTGTCTCCGAAAAAACGTATTGCGCCGTATTCTCAATAGATTTCAACAGTTTGATTTTTCAACAATACAAATGAAATACAAAATACAATGTTATTATTTGTTAACTTATGTTACACAAAAAGAAACGTAAGTTACCAGGTAATAACATTGTATTTTGTATTTAATTTGTATTGTTGAAAAATCAAACTGTGTTGAAATCTACTGAGAATAGGTAAATATACAATATACATTCACTCATTTTTGTGCCTGCCTTCAAAGAACAGTCTGTAGCCATTATTAACGCAGTTTTTAGCTGCTGAATGTAACGTAAGTTACCATGGAATGATCCTTACCCGCTTTTGAGCTGACTCTAACTTCTGATTTTCCTTTTTAAAATGTGGAGCCCAAAACTTGATCCCATATTCCAGATGTAGATTTACAAGTGATTTATAGAGGGGTAACAATACGTTGGGATCACGAGATCTAGTCTCTTTTTATACACCCTAAAATCTTGTTTGCTTTAGCAGCTGCTGCTTGACATTGAGTGCTGCTGCTCAGCTTATTTGTAATAAGAATACCAAAGTCCTTCTCCTGTTCTGTAGTCCCGAGTTTACTTCCATTTAATGTATATGCAGCTATAGGATTACTCTGTCCTAGGTGTATTACTCTACATTTATCAATGTTAAATCTCATTTGCCAAGTATCTGCCCATTCTGACATCTTATCCAGGTCATTTTGTAATATTGTACTATCAAGGTCCGTTTTTAATATCCTACATAGTTTTGTGTCCTCAGCAGACAATGACACTTTACTATCAATCCCATTCACAAGGTCATTAATAAAGAGATTAAAAAGTACTCCACTGCTGACTATAGCCCATTTAGAGAATATACCATTTATGCCATTTATGACTATCTTTTAGCCAATTCCTTACCCATCTGCATATAGTTTCCCTAGTCCTTTGATTCTAGAGCTTCATTTACAAGACTGTTATGCAGGGGTACCCAACCTGTGGCTCGGTAGCCACATGTGGCTCGCGGGCCCATGATGTGTGGCTCACAGCTGTCTTCCAGCTTGGTGCATTAGCACCAGGTCTACACTGTGCAGAATTATTAGGCAAATGAGTATTTTGATCACATGATACTTTTAATACATGTTGTCCTACTCCAAGCTTTATAGGCTTGAGAACCAACTACCAATTAAGTAAATCAGGTGATGTGCATCTCTGTAATGAGGGGTGTGGTGTAATGACATCAACACCCTATATAAGGTGTGCTTAATTATTAGGCAACTGCCTTTCCTTTGGCAAAATGGGTCAGAAGAGAGATTTGACGGGCTCTGAAAAGTTCAACATTGTGAGATGTCTTGCAGTGGGATGCTGCAGTCTTATAATTGCCAAACTTTTGAAGTGTGATCACTGAACAATCAAGCGTTTCATGGCAAATAGCCAACAGGGTCGCAAGAAGCGTGCTGGTCAAAAAAGGCGCAAAATAACTGCCCATGAATTGAGGAAAATCAAGTGTGAAGCTGCCAACATGCCATTTGCCACCAATTTGGCCATATTTCAGAGCTACAACGTTACTGGAGTATCAAAAAGCACAAGGTGTGCCATACTCGGGGACATGCTCAAGGTAAGGAAGGCTGAAAAACGACCACCTTTGAACAAGAAACATAAGATAAAACGTCAAGACTGGGCCAAGAAATATCTTAAGACTGATCTTTCAAAGGTTTTATGGACTGATGAAATCAGTGACTCTTGATGGAACAGAGGCTGGATCAGTAAAGGGCAGAGAGCTCCACTCCGACTCAGACGCCAGCAAGGTGGAGGTGGGGTACTGGTATGGGCTTGATGAACTTGTGGGACCTTTTTGGGTTGAGGATGGAGTGAAGCTGAACTCCGAGACCTACTGCCAGTTTCTAGAAGACAACTTCTTCAAGCAGTGGTACAGGAAGAAGTCGGTATCGTTCAAGAATAACATGATTTTCATGCAGGACAATGCTCCATCACATGCATCCAACTACTCCACAGTGTGGCTGGCCAGTAAAGGTTTAAAAGATCAAAAAAAAATTACATGGCCCCCTTGTTCACCTGATCTGAACCCCATAGAGAACCTATGGTCCCTCATAAAATGTAAGATTTACAGGGAGGGAAAACGGTACACCTCTCGGAACAGTGTCTAGGAGCCTGTGGTGGCTGCTGCATGCAATGTTGATCGTAAACAGATTAAGCAACTGACAGAATCTATGGATGGTAGGCTGTTGAGTGTCATCATAAAGAAAGGTGGCTATATTGGTCACTAATTTTTTGGGGTTTTGTTTTTGCATGTCAGAAATGTTTATTTCTAAATTTTGTGCAGTTATATTGGTTTACCTGGTGAAAATAAACAAGCAAGATGGGAATATATTTGTTTTTTATTAAGTTGTTCAATAATTCTACACAGTAACGGCAGCTTCACACGCATTTGCCTATCCTCTGGCCGGCGACCCGCCTCCTTCCTAAGGGGGCGGGTCGTGCGGCGTCACAGCGACGTCACACGGCAGGCGGCCAATAGAAGCGGAGGGGCGGAGATGAGCAGGACGTAAACATCCCGCCCACCTCCTTCCTTCCGCATAGCCGGTGGAGGCAGGTAAGGAGATGTTCCTCGCTCCTGCGGCTTCGCACACAGCAATGTGTGCTGCCGCAGGAACGAGGAACAACATCTTATCTCCTATTGGTGCGACATTATGAAAATGGCCGATGCTACACAGATCACCGATTTACGACGCTTTTGCGATCGTTTATCGGAGCATCTAGGCTTTACACGTTGCGACGTCGTTACTGGCGCCGGCTTCACTTTCGATTTGACCCAGACGATATCGCAGTAGCGATGTCGCAACGTGCAAAGTGCCCCTTATAGTTACCTGCACAAACAGATATCCTCCTAAGATAGCCAAATCTAAAAAAACAAAAATATTAAGGTTTGATATGAGTCTTTTTGGGTTGATTGAGAACATAGTTGTTGATCAATAATAAAAAAAATCCTCTAAAATACAACTTTCCTAATAATTCTGCACACAGTGTAGTAAACAGCTGTGAAGCGCAAATCTCCAGATGGTGATTTTTGTGAGTAACCCCACATAGAACAGCAGATTGGAAAAGGTGTATGGTAGGAACCCCTGAAACGTGGTCTATTGCCTCAGTGTAATTTTCTGTAGAAAAGCTTTGGCTGTAATTATACCATTAATGGTGGCTCTGGGTATTACTACTATGAGGGGAGGGGGAGACAGGAGTTGGATGTGGCTTGCAACCCTCTCAGCTCTGAGTGTGGCTCTCGACCATCTTTCAGAGCTAAATGTGGCGGCTCGCAAGGTCAGAACTTTTGGGGACCCCTGCTGTTATGAGGTACAGTATGAAATGCCTTTGCAAAGTCCAAATAAATCCCATCAGCTGCATTACCAATATCCAGATTAGCACATACCCCCTCATAGAACCCCCAACAGGTCGGTCAGACACAACGTATCTTTGATGAATCCATGCTGGCTATCGGTTATTATTACATGTGAACAATGTAGTTAAAAGGAATCTGTCATTAAGATCCTTCCTCCTAAAGCTGCTTTTAGGCTATGTGCGCACGTCGCGTAAAAACATGCAGTTACGCTGCGCTTTGTAGCGCAGCGTAACTGCATGCGTCCTGCGTCCCCTGCACAGTCTATGGAGACTGTGCAGGGGCCGTGCGCACGTGGCGTTTAAGAGCGCTGCGCAAAAAGAAGTGACATGTCACTTCTTTCCTGCGCTTTGCCGGCAGCTCCTGCACGGTCTATGGCAGGAGCTGCAGGCAGAGCGCATGGAATCGGCGCTCACTACGGACATTTCTGCAGCGATCTAAAGCGCACATGTGCTCTTCAGATCGCTGCAGAAATTTCTGCAGGGCTTGTACGCAACGTGCGCACATAGCCTTACACTTCCGTCTTTTTGGATCAGTCGCAATCCGTGACTGATGAAACGGATCCGGCACAGATTGTGACGGAATCCGTCGTTTTTTTTTCACGAAATATTAGTTGCTAATGAAAACCTATATTACTGGTCTCTGAGAGAAAGAGATTGCAGTCAATATGGCTATGCCGACAGTAAAAAACGTATCTGTCGCCTGATTCCGTCATTTCACGGATGATGGCGGATTTCTGCGTCCATAGACTTCCATTACAACTAACGACGGACACCGACGGATCCGTTGCTGTTTGTCTTTTTAACGGACACTAAAAACGTTGCATTCTGCGTTGCTTCCACCCGACGGTCAGTCATTCCACAACTGATCCATCGCGGGACTGATACAATGCAAGCCCATCAGTCGCAATCCATCATTAATACAAGTCTATGGGGAAAAAACTGAATACTGCAATTTATTTTGCAGGATACCGTATTTCCTCAAGGCGACGGATTGCAACTGATGGAAAAAGACTGAAGTGTGAAAGCAGCCTAAGCCGTCTCTATGAGCATGTAAGTCATAGGAAGCTGAATACAATGATTACTTGATATCTGCGATTTGATATCTTATTCCAGAGAAAAGTAAGTTTTTCTTGTATGGAAATGAGCTGTTACAGGCTATAGGTCAGACACATCTGCATGAGAATCTGCCTGCAAAGCATATAAGAGGCGGCTTTACCGGTGTGATGCCAGCTATCTGCAGAGTTGTGTGTGATTTTAAAAGGCCTGAAAATCGGAGCGAATGGAATGCGATAAAACATTGCATTCCACTCGGACCAATATTAACCTGTGTGTCAGCACCCATGAGCGATTATTGTCTCAGCCCCAATCTGATCGAGAAAACAATTGCAGCATGCTGCGACTGTTAGCAATCCTGGTTTCCCTCGCACCCAGTCAAGTCTATGGGGCGAGAGAAAGATCGCACTGCACTCGCAGTACACCGGTGTACCGCGAGAGCAGGGCGAGAATGGCAATAGCGGCTACGGAGGAGAGAGGGCGATAAATCCCTCCCTCCCCTCCTCAGCACTGGCCCGCCCCTCCTCAGCACTGGCCTGCCCCTCACAGCTGAGGTCCGCTCGCATGATCGGACCTCAGTCGCAGGGACACTCGCATGACACTCGGCTCCTGCTGTACTGGCAGAGTTAGGGTACTTTCACACATCCGGATTTTTGCTCTGCGGCACAATACGGCGTTCTGCAGAAAAACCGCAACCGGCTTTTGTAACGCCGATTGCGGTTTTTTTTGCATTGACTTACATTAGTGCCGCATTGTGCCGTAGGGGCTTGCGTTCGGTCCGGTTTTGGCCGCATGCGGCAGATTTAGCCGATGCGGCGGCCGGATCGAACGTACCCTGCAACGTTTTTTGCTCCGGCAAAAAACACCGCATCGCGCCGCATCCGGCCGCTGCGGCGCATTTTTCAATGCATCCCTATGGAGGCCGGATGCGGCGCGATGCGTAAAAAAACGCATCCGGTCGCCGCATGCGGTATTTTCCACTGCGCATGCTCAGTAGCATGCCGCAACCGGAAAAAAACGGACCGGCCGCATGTAAAAACTTATGCAAAGGATGCGGTGTTTTCACCGCATCCGTTGCATAGTTTTCACAGCCGGATTGAGCCGCAGGGCTCAAACCGGATGTGTGAAAGTAGCCTTAGCCGAGTGTCATGCGAGGGCATTGCAGTAATTGTCGTGTGGCCCCAGCCTAAGGGTACTTTCACACATCCGGATTTTTGCTCTGCGGCACAATACGGCGTTCTGCAGAAAAACCGCAACCGGCTTTTGTAACGCCGATTGCGGTTTTTTTTTGCATTGACTTACATTAGTGCCGCATTGTGCCGTAGGGGCTTGCGTTCGGTCCGGTTTTGGCCGCATGCGGCAGATTTAGCCGATGCGGCGGCCGGATCGAACGTACCCTGCAACGTTTTTTTGCTCCGGCAAAAAACACCGCATCGCGCCGCATCCGGCCGCTGCGGCGCATTTTTCAATGCATCCCTATGGAGGCCGGATGCGGCGCGATGCGGAAAAAACCGCATCCGGTCGCCGCATGCGGTATTTTCCACTGCGCATGCTCAGTAGCATGCCGCAACCGGAAAAAACCGGACCGGCCGCATGTAAAAACTTATGCAAAGGATGCGGTGTTTTCACCGCATCCGTTGCATAGTTTTCACAGCCGGATTGAGCCGCAGGGCTCAAACCGGATGTGTGAAAGTAGCCTAACTGACACATCTTCAGGTTCCTCTCTGCTTCAGCCTCCATCTCACAGGCAGCCAATATTGCAATATTGTTACAATACAGCAGAGCTGTGGGAGCTGCAGCTGCAAAGTTGTTTGTAAGAAGACAATGTACTACTATTCTTTTGTTAGTTACCATACATATCTCACATTAGTAACTTCCACTCTCATTTACAATGATCTGTATGAGAATCTACCTGCAGAGCTTAGTGTCCTGTCCAGACTGCAACAGCTTATATACTTTATAATAAAAATGTGGCTTTATTTGAAATAGGACATCAGATTACAGATATCATCAATTTATCATTTTATTCAGCTACCTAGGACCTACATGTCCCTATAGACGGCTTATCAGAGTTGATCCTGCTGGCACATTTCCTTTGTGTCTATGGTTTACAGAGGAGATCTTTTAGGAATGAGCACTTCTTCCAGACATAGAACCCCAGCCGTTCGTCTGCTTCTTCATGTCACTTCCTTGCTGCCTTGATGAGATCATTGGTCACCTCTATTGTCGAATTTTGACCAATGTCCCGAATGCTCTGCAGAATAATATGCAGCATGAGGGTTGGATTTAGATTTACGGTACTGTATGTGTTCTACTGCAGAATCTGCTCTAAGAAAAACTTCAACAAGACGCCAACGTCTTCTCGGGATCGGAGAGGCCAGTGGACCTAACATTTTTAAAATTTTCAACTTTATTTTTTTTTTATATGCATTTTCCTGTATTGTAATATTGAGGGCCTCTTATCAGAATGGGCTACTAATAATCAATATCAGCAGTACTTTTGAACTTGTGGCATCCTCGCAGATCAGTCTTAGTGCCATGTCCTAAAAATAACTATCAATATTATAATTGTGGAAAATCTCTTTAAAGAAAAACGAAAACAAAGTAAACTGTACAAAATAAAATTGCAGCATATAGCCTAAATACATTTTTATAATGTGTTGATTAAACATTCACAAAGTTTTCTGTAAAAGGGCTTCATGCATCACATCAGAAAAAGGCTACATCATATTTTTTTGTCTAATTTGCATAGTAGATTTGTTCTCCTTAAAGGGACACTGTCACCAGACTTTTGCTACTTAAAGAACCACTCCCACAAACATTTTTAGTGTTTAAATGTGTGTGTGTGTGTGTGTGTGTGTGTGTGTGTGTGTGTGTGTACCTGCATGTAATGTATTGTGAATGTGTTAAAATAATCCCCCATTGCCGCGCCAGTGTTCAGCACCGGTCTTCTGCGTGCTATCTGAAATGAAACGATCTGGTTCATTTTAAGCTGTGTATATGAGGCCTGAAGTCGCCTATGGAGCCTCGTTCTGATATTCTATTGACTTACATTGTAAAAGACATTTTTGGGTTACGCTCCATGCTGTGAGACCACAAGGAGTCTGCAGAGCATGACGTCATTCATAAGAGTGGAAGACCGGTGCTGAACAACAGAGAAAGCAGCGGTAGGTGAGTAGATTGATATACTTACAATACATTGCATCCACATACACACTCCTTAAAACAATATACAGTTAGGTCCAGAAATATTTGGACAGTGACACAATTTTCGCGAGTCGGGCTCTGCATGCCACCACATTGGATTTGAAATGAAACCTCTACAACAGAATTCAAGTGCAGATTGTAACGTTTAATTTGAAGGTTTGAACAAAAATATCTGATAGAAATTGTAGGAATTGTCACATTTCTTTACAAACACTCCACATTTTAGGAGGTCAAAAGTAATTGGACAAATAAACCAAACCCAAACAAAATATTTTTATTTTCAATATTTTGTTGCGAATCCTTTGGAGGCAATCACTGCCTTAAGTCTGGAACCCATGGACATCACCAAACGCTGGGTTTCCTCCTTCTTAATGCTTTGCCAGGCCTTTACAGCCGCAGCCTTCAGGTCTTGCTTGTTTGTGGGTCTTTCCGTCTTAAGTCTGGATTTGAGCAAGTGAAATGCATGCTCAATTGGGTTAAGATCTGGTGATTGACTTGGCCATTGCAGAATGTTCCACTTTTTTTGCACTCATGAACTTTTGGGTAGCTTTGGCTGTATGCTTGGGGTCATTGTCCATCTGTACTATGAAGCGCCGTCCGATCAACTTTGCGGCATTTGGCTGAATCTGGGCTGAAAGTATATCCCGGTACACTTCAGAATTCATCCGGCTACTCTTGTCTGCTGTTATGTCATCAATAAACACAAGTGACCCAGTGCCATTGAAAGCCATGCATGCCCATGCCATCACGTTGCCTCCACCATGTTTTACAGAGGATGTGGTGTGCCTTGGATCATGTGCCGTTCCCTTTCTTCTCCAAACTTTTTTCTTCCCATCATTCTGGTACAGGTTGATCTTTGTCTCATCTGTCCATAGAATACTTTTCCAGAACTGAGCTGGCTTCATAAGGTGTTTTTCAGCAAATGTAACTCTGGCCTGTCTATTTTTGGAATTGATGAATGGTTTGCATCTAGATGTGAACCCTTTGTATTTACTTTCATGGAGTCTTCTCTTTACTGTTGACTTAGAGACAGATACACCTACTTCACTGAGAGTGTTCTGGACTTCAGTTGATGTTGTGAACGGGTTCTTCTTCACCAAAGAAAGTATGCGGCGATCATCCACCACTGTTGTCATCCGTGGACGCCCAGGCCTTTTTGAGTTCCCAAGCTCACCAGTCAATTCCTTTTTTCTCAGAATGTACCCGACTGTTGATTTTGCTACTCCAAGCATGTCTGCTATCTCTCTGATGGATTTTTTTCTTTTTTTTCAGCCTCAGGATGTTCTGCTTCACCTCAATTGAGAGTTTCTTAGACCGCATGTTATCTGGTCACAGCAACAGCTTCCAAATGCAAAACCAGACACCTGTAATCAACCCCAGACCTTTTAACTACTTCATTGATTACAGGTTAACGAGGGAGACGCCTTCAGAGTTAATTGCAGCCCTTAGAGTCCCTTGTCCAATTACTTTTGGTCCCTTGAAAAAGAGGAGGCTATGCATTACAGAGCTATGATTCCTAAACCCTTTCTCCGATTTGGATGTTAAAACTCTCATATTGCAGCTGGGAGTGTGCACTTTCAGCCCATATTATATATATAATTTGTATTTCTGAACATGTTTTTGTAAACAGCTAAAATAACAAAACTTGTGTCACTGTCCAAATATTTCTGGACCTAACTGTAAATGTTAGTGGGAGTGCTTCTTTAATTTGAGAGAGCCATATGTCACTTATTGGGCTGCTTGCTGTTGTTTTGATTATCTCCAGCTGATGAAACACGGATTTTATCACTGTGACTAGTAAAGCTGCTGCCATGTGGTCTTAACACGCCCCCACCACTGATTGGCAACTTTCTGGGTACACTGTGCATGGGCAGAATGCTGCCAATCTGATGTGGGTGGGGTTATCTAGAGATCAGTATTCTGAGAATTGCTAAATCTGCAGGAGATAAAACAGAACATTTTATCAAACCTGCATCAAGCAGTAAAGTAAGTGATACATCCCTGGAATCAGGGTCTCTGGCCCTATATCATATTATTCTCAGTTGAGGTAACAAAAACCTGGTGACCTATTACCGTTAAAGGAATAGTGTGGCCCTACTCACTTCCACATCAAGTGTAGAACTGTTCTGGTGATACTAATGCAGGCGTCACACGAGACGATGTATCTTGCGATGTATCGTCGGGGTCACGGTTTTCGTGACACACATCCAGCATCGTTTGCAACGTTGTTTCGTGTGACACCTCCGAGCGTCTCAGAACGATCGCAAATCGGTTACAAATCGTGTATCGTTTACACGTTCTTTATTTTTTTAAAAATCGTTTATTTTTCTTTGCGCCGGTTGTTCATCGTTCCTGAGGCAGCACACATCGCTCCTTGTGACACCCCAGGAACGATGAACTGCAGCTTACCTGTGGCCGCCGGCAATGCTGAAGGAAGAAGGTAGGCGGGATGTTTATGTCACGCTCTTCTCCGCTCCTCCGCTTCTATTGGCCGGCTGCTGTGTGACGTCGCTGTGACGCCGAACGTCCCACCCCCTTCAGGAAGTGGATGTTCGCCGCCCACAGCGACGTCGCTCAGCAGGTAAGTACGTGTGACGGCGGTTTAACGACTTTGTTCGCCATGGGCAACTAATTGCCCGTGACGCACAAACGACGGGGGCGGGTACGATCACTCGTGCGATCGCACGATAGATCGTATCGTGTGACGCCCGCATTAGTCTGCATATAGACCATCTGGGACATGTGCATAATCGATGGGTATCGTGCATGTGTCTGGCAACCACTAGTTCATTCACCGGTGTATAGGTGTGTAGCTGCATCTTCATTGCCCTTCTTTCACTTTAATAAAGGTGCGTCAATTACTAAAATCTTACTAATTTATATCCTTTTGTGGACACGCAATTGTT
This sequence comes from Anomaloglossus baeobatrachus, assembly GCF_048569485.1. Lineage (NCBI taxonomy): Eukaryota > Metazoa > Chordata > Amphibia > Anura > Aromobatidae > Anomaloglossus > Anomaloglossus baeobatrachus. Next base: position 434,423,412 of record NC_134354.1, read on the forward strand.
TTAAGGGGACATTGAATACTTGAAAATAAGACACACCTGAATTCTTGCCACACATTTTGAAAAAATTCTTAAGGGGCAATTTTATATGCCATTCTTGATCCAGAGCCGCTAGAATAAGATGCAGCAAATTCATTAAAGCACTACTACATCATTTTATTTATTTTTTTAATTTCACAGCTGGAGTGATGCTTTAAATGTAGGCTCTTTACCCCTAGTCTCATACTCTCACTCCGGTGTCTTCAACTTTTCTATCACCATCGCTCTAGTCGGTCCTATGCAGTTTGACCTGCCAGTAACTCCGGTGTTTCATGGAGCTAGCCCGAGGTCACAACTCAATACAAGTCTATGAGAGCCTTGTTCTGACTCTCTTAGAGTTGCATTGAGAGTTTGTGATGTGACTTCTGACCTTTTGGCCTACTAGAAGTCATGGTCACATGATAACGACTCAGTACTGTATCAACGCTGATAAAAGGTGTAGACCCCGGAGAGCGAGTATAAGATGGGGGACAGGGATCTTGGATCTAAAGCACCATTCCAGCGGGGACAAAAAACAACCGCTGGCGTGGTCCTTTATGAGGCATATGCATCTTTCAGTGCCCAGTCATGGACTGGAATTGTATTCTGCTATAATTGACTGTAAATTATTGTGACTCCTTGGAGCAGGCCATGACCTCTCCGGCTAAGCTACACACTATTAGAAAAGTAGGAGACGCTTGTGTAAAGCGTTCCTAAACACACACAGTTTTGAAAAATGACCTGTTTCTCAAAATTTTTTTTTTTTTTTTTACCATTTTCTAGAGTAAATTACTCGTCGTTGTGTTTTAGTCATCTACATGCAATCAGTGCATGTAGGTGTGCAATAGGATTCATATGATTGATTTACTGTCTGCAGATTTACTGCAGTATAGCTCTGTGGATTCTTTCCAGGCCGGTATTTGTTTTGTACTCTTTTATAATGCGCTCCGATGCAATATGTGTCAGTCGGTGTGGGCAAAACGTAATAAATCATGAACCCAGTGATATAGTTTTTACTGCGACACATAAACTTGCTCCAAACTTTACTGTGCTTGTACATAATTTTCAAATTAAAATAAAATGTAAATTTACCGTATGTTTCAAACATTTGGGTCGTGTACGTGGAAGGATTTATTGGTGGGAACACGTGTCGTGCATTGCAGCAGACATTGGCATCTTTTTTTTGTCAGCAGGTTTTACATTTATTCACTTTTTCGCATTTGCTTAGCTGACAAAATATTCCGCAGCTAAATATAACTGGGTCCTAAAAGTATCACCTTCATTGTGACCTTGTGCAAATTGCCTGCAGAGAAAGAGGGTGGCAGCCATCATTATGTGTCTTGTATTTTTTTCTTACATTGTTTATTAGCAAGTGGATATTTAAGGACAGATCTGTTCCTACAGAAGTGGTGATTCACACTGTTTCCTTGTGTTGCCTGGCAGATAACGAGAAATGTTAGACAGAAAGAAATGTATGTATAACTACTGTTTCCCTGAAAATGAGGTTTTTTTTATTTTTTTTTCTCTGAAAACAATGGGCTAGGGTTTATTTTCTGGTGATGTTACTTTTTTTTTCCCCCATGGAGAACAATCCATAATTTTTTTCTTAAATAAGAAACTCAGCATTTATTCAAATATAGTCATATTCTGCAACATAAACATAACTCTCCAAACTGTGTGGGTACACACACACACACACACACACACGCACACGCACACAGCCTTGCGATTTCACATGGCCCCCATTGTCCTGGGGGCTCAGTGTTTATATTCTGACTAGAAGGTGGCCCGATTCTACGCATCGGGTATTCTAGAATTTACGTATTGTGTAGTTCATGTATGATTTTTGTTATATATATATATAGATATAGATATAGATATAGATATAGATATAGATATAGATATATATATAGATATATAGATGTTGTTGTGTGTAGTTACCAAGTGTTTGTGTAGGGCGCTGTACATGTTCTGGGTGTGGCGGGGGGTGAGAGCGGTGTTGTATGTGTGTTGCGTGTGTTGCGTTGTTTGTGGAGCGCTGTGTGTCTGTAGCGTTGTGTGTGTGTGTGTTGTGCGGTTTGTGTGTGTGTGGTGTGTTTTGGGGGGAGGTATGTTTGAGCAATGTGTGTGTTGTGCGGTATGTGCGTATATTTGTGTGTGCTGCGGTGTTTGTGTGTTGGGTGTTGTGTGTGTGCAGCGTTGTCTGTGTGTGTGGGTGTCTGTGTAGGGCGTTGTTTGTGGTTCCCAGTGTGTGTGTTGTGCAGTGCGCGTGTGTGTGTGTGTGTGTGTTGGGGGGAGGTGTGCACCTCCCATCGTGCTCCATCCCCCATGCTGCGCACCCCCCATCGTGCTCCATCCCCCATGCAGCGCACTCCCCATCGTGCTGCATCCCCCATGCTGCGCACTCCCAAACGTGGTCCATCCGCCATGCTGCGCACTCCCAAACGTGGTCCATCTGCCATGCTGCGCACTCCCCATCGTGCTGCATCCCCCATGCTGCGCACTCCCAAACGTGCTCCATCCGCCATGCTGCGCACTCCCCATCGTGCTCTATCCGCCATGCTGCGCACCCCCCATCGTGCTCCATCCCCCATGCAGCGCATTCCCAAACGTGCTCCATCCGCCATGCTGCGCACTCCCAAACGTGCTCCATCCGCCATGCTGCGCACTCCCAAACGTGGTCCATCCGCCATGCTGCGCACTCCCAAACGTGATCCATCCGCCATACTGCGCACTCCCCATCGTGCTGCATCCCCCATGCTGCGCACTCCCAAACGTGCTCCATCCGCCATGCTGCGCACTCCCCATCGTGCTCTATCCGCCATGCTGCACACTCCCAAACGTGCTCCATCCGCCATGCTGCGCACTCCCAAACGTGCTCCATCCGGCATGCTGCGCACTCCCAAACATGCTCCATCCGCCATGCTGCGCACTCCCAAACGTGCTCCATCCGCCATGCTGCGCACTCCCAAACGTGGTCCATCCGCCATGCTGCGCACTCCCAAACGTGGTCCATCCGCCATGCTGCGCACTCCCAAACGTGGTCCATCCGCCATGCTGCGCACTCCCAAACGTGCTCCATCCGCCATGCTGCGCACTCGCAAACGTGCTCCATCCGCCATGCTGCGCACTCCCAAACGTGCTCCATCCGCCATGCTGCTCACTCCCAAACGTGGTCCATCCTCCATGCTGCGCACTCCCAAACGTGGTCCATCCGCCATGCTGCGCACTCCCAAACGTGCTCCATCCTCCATGCTGCGCACTCCCCATCGTGCTCCATCCCCCATGCTGCGCACCCCCCATCGTGCTCCATCCCCCATGCTGCCCGCAGCATCAGCCTCTCTGCCCGCAGCATCAGCCTCTCTGCCCGCAGCATCAGCCTCTCTGCACACAGCATCAGCCTCTCTCCTCCATGCATCAGCCTCTCTCCTCCCAGCATCAGCCTCTCTCCTCCCAGCATCAGCCTCTCTCATCCCAGCATCAGCCTCTCTCCTCCCAGCATCAGCCTCTCCTCTCTGTCCCTAGCATCAGCCTCTCTCCTCCCAGCCTTCCCCAGCATCAGCCTCTCTCCTCCCAGCCTCCGTCCTCCCAGCCTCCCCCAGCATCAGCCTCCCTCTCCCAGCCTCCGTCCTCCCAGCCTCCCCCAGCATCAGCCTCCCTCTCCCAGCCTCCCCCAGCATCAGCCTCTCTCCTTCCAGCCTCCCCCAGCATCACCCTCTCTCCTTCCAGCCTCCCCCAGCATCAGCCTCCCTCTCCCAGCCTTCCCCAGGATCAGCCTCTCTCCTCCCAGCCTCCGTCCTCCCAGCCTCCCCAGCATCAGCCTCCCTCTCCCAGCCTCCCCCAGAATCAGCCTCTCTCCTTCCAGCCTCCCCCAGCATCACCCTCTCTCCTTCCAGCCTCCTCCAGCATCAGCCTCCCTCTCCCAGCCTTCCCCAGGATCAGCCTCTCTCCTCCCAGCCTCCGTCCTCCCAGCCTCCCCCAGCATCAGCCTCCCTCTCCCAGCCTCCCCCAGCATAAGCCTCTCTCCTTCCAGCCTCCCCCAGCATCACCCTCTCTCCTTCCTGCCTCCCCCAGCATCAGCCTCCCTCTCCCAGCCTTCCCCAGGATCAGCCTCTCTCCTCCCAGCCTCCGTCCTCCCAGCCTTCCCCAGCATCAGCTTTCCCCTCCCAGCCTCCCTCAGCATCAGCCTTCCCCAGCATCAGCCTCTCTCCTCCCAGCCTCAGCCTCTCTTTTTCCAGCCTTCCCCAGCATCAGCCTCTCTCCTGCCAGCCTCAGCCTCTCTCCTTCCAGCCTCCCTCAGCATCAGCCTCCCCTTCCCAGCCTTCCCCAGGATCAGCCTCTCTCCTCCCAGCCTCCTTCAGCATCAGCCTTCCCCTCCCAGTCTCCCCCAGCATCAGCCTCCCCCTCCCAGCCTTCCCCAAGATCAGCCTCTCTGCTCCCAGCCTCCTCCAGCACGCCGTGCTCCTCTGCCGACACTCACACACACCCGATCGCATACACTCACACACACAACCGATCGCATACACTCACACACACAACCGATCGCATACACTCACACACACAACCGATCGCATACACTCACACACACCCGATCGCATACACTCACCCACACCCGATCGCATACACTCACCCACACCCGATCGCATACACTCACCCACACCCGATCGCATACACTCACACACACAGACGAAATCGCACATACGCGCTGATACTCACAACATCCGGAGATACCACATGCTTCTGGCCATGTGATCCTCCGTCAGGTCCTGGAAGGTCACAACAGCACAGTATCGAGGCCGAGAAGCAAGCGATATCGCCGGATGCTGTGAGTGTGTGGATGCGATGTGATGTGTGTGTGAGGTGTGTGTGAGAGTGAGTGTGATCTGATGTGTGTGTATGTGTGTGCGTGTGGATCTTCCGCCGCTGCAGGACCTTGATGTGCTGGTAACTATGCTAGCATGGCTACCAGCGCATCACGTCCCCCACTCGCACGGGAGCCCACACCAGCATACGGCGGCAAGGCCAGCAATGCGAGGGTAAGTGTCGGCTGGGCTGGCGGCGTACGCTGATGTGGGCTCCCGTTGGGGGGGGGTGTACAGTACTCACCTGGGAGCCGTGACCGTGTCAGTTCGGGGAATGCGCGGGAGGGGGGCAGAGCTAGCGTCCATTGCGTGAGGGGGGCGGGGCGTGGCGTGGCCGAGTTGCCAATGCCTGCAAGGTGCCGGGGCGAGAGGCCAATCTGTGGGGGGGGCGGAGCCTGGGCGAGCGGCTGGCCAATCCGTGTGGGGGCGCAGCCTGGGCGAGCGGCCAATCCGTGTGGGGGGGCGGGGCCATGGCGAGCCCAGCGGCCAATCAGCTTTGTGTCACCGTAAGGACACAATGTCACCGGAAGGACACAATTTTGAAGCATGACAGACAGACAGACAGAATAAGGCAATTATATATATAGATAAGACTGATTTAGGAGCTTTGTGACACCACATCATATGACTGTTATCACCAAAAGGTTCTTTATTGCAGGAATCTAAGGGTACCGTCTCACGCAGCAACGCACCAACGATCCCACCAGTGACCCGACCTAGCAGGGATCGTTGGTGCGTCACTACATGGTCGCTGGTGAGCTGGTAACCAGGGTAAATATCGGGTAACCAAGCAAAGTGCTTTGCTTAGTTACCCGATATATACCCTGGTTACCAGCGTACAATGCTTACACAGTCGGTGCTCGTTGGTCTCCCGCCGTCAAACACGCCGATGTGTGCTGCACAGCAGGAGACCAACGAGCAAAAAATGAAACCGAACAGTGTGTAACGATCAGCGATTTCACAGCAGGGGCCAGGTTAGTGTCACACACAGCGAGATCGCTGATGAGGTCACTGGTACGTCACAAAACCTGTGACTCAGCAGCGAGCTCGCTATGTGAGAAGTACCCCTAAGGCTGAAGAGAAGACAGGCCGGTATATAACAGTGCCTTGCGAAAGTATTTGGCCCCCTTGAATTTTAAACCTTTCCCACATTTCAGGCTTCAAACATAAAGATAAAAATGTTAATGTTATAGTGAAGAATCAACAAGTGGGACACAATTGTGAAGTTAAACGAAATTTATTGCTTATTTTAAACTTTTTTAAAAAATAAATAACTGAAAAGTGGGGCGTGCAATATTATTCGTCCCCTTTACTTTCAGTGCAGCAAACTCACTTCAGAAGTTCATTGAGGATCTCTAAATGATCTAATGTTGTCCTAAATGACTGATGATAATAAATACAAGCCCCCTGTGTGTAATCAAGTCTCCATATAAATGCACCTGCTCTGTGATAGTCTGTGTTCTGTTTAAAGCGCAGATAGCATCATGAAGACCAAGGAGCACAACAGGCAGGTCCGTGATACTGTTGTGGAGAATTTTAAAGCTGGATTTGGTTACAAAAAGATTTCCAAAACTTTAAACATCCCAAGAAGCACTGAGCAAGCGATCATGTTGAAATGGAAGGTGTATCATACCACTGCAAATCTACCAAGACCCGGCTGTCTATCCAAACTTTCATCTCAATCAAGGAGAAGACTGATCAGAGATGCAGCCAAGAGGTCCATGATCACTCTGGATGAACTGCAGGGATTTACAGCTGAGATGGGAGAGTCTGTCCATAGGACAACAATCAGTCGTACACTGCACAAATCTGGCCTTTATGGAAGCGTGGCATTAGAGATCCATTTCTCGGGGAAAGACCCATTATTAGCTGCAAGCTATCGCCCTATCTCATTATTAAACGTGGACCTAAAACTCTACTCTAAGATTTTGGCTGATAGATTGTCCCCTTTCCTGCCCTCCGTTATTAACACAGACCAGGTGGGGTTTGTCAAAGGCCGTGAAGCAAGAGACAATACAATTAAAACTTTGTCTCTTATTGCTAAAGCTAAAAGCAATTCGATCCCGCTGGGTCTCCTAGCCATCGATGCTGAGAAAGCCTTTGACAGAGTCCATTGGGGATTTCTGAGGGCAGCATTGGGTCAGTTGGGACTGGGACCCCGATTTATACAGAAAATTGGCGCTTTATATGACAACCCAACCGCTAAGGTCAGGGTTAATGGGGCTTTATCCTCCTCCTTCGCTGTACGAAACGGGACCAGACAAGGCTGCCCCTTATCCCCGCTTTTGTATGTAGTCATCATGGAACACTTAGCTAACGCTCTCAGGGGGAATAGTAATATCAAAGGACTCAAGATCGGGGATGCCAATCATAAAATTGCATTATATGCAGATGATCTCCTGTTATACATCTCTCAACCTCATATATCGATCCCGTCTATAATGATGGAATTCGAACGATTCGGCCTCCTTAGTAACTTTAAAGTTAATCTATCAAAATCAGAAGCCTTAAATATCTCTTTGACCCAAACTGAAGTTTCCCGGGCAATGTCTAACTTCCCATTCAAATGGAGACCTTCGGCCATTAAATATTTGGGTATTTCAATCCCAGCGGACCTCTCCAAACTATATACACTTAATCACTTACCACTACTAGAAGGTACAATCAAGAACTTAAAGTCTTACGGGGGACTGAAATTATCTTGGATGGGCAGGATGAATGTCATTAAAATGGATATCCTGCCACGCTTTTTGTACTACTTTCAAACCATCCCCATTTCTCCTCCCAGTAGTTTTTTTCGTACCCTTCAATCTGCTATTATCAGATTCATATGGGGTAAAATTAAACCAAGAATCAACTTACGCACTCTTACCCTTCCAAGGGAGTGTGGAGGAGCAGGCCTTCCTAACTTCAGAGTCTACATGCAGGCTGCAGCCTTGACCCGTATATTAGACTGGCATTTCAACAGTGACTCTAAGCAATGGATACGGGTAGAGCAAGAAGGAATGGAGATTCCTCTCAAACACCTCCCTTGGATACCTCCTTCAGATCTTCCTAGCGTGGGGATGCTTTCAAATTTTATCAAAGAAACGCTCAAAGTTAGTCACATAGTATCCAAAAAAATGTCGCCTCCACAGTCAGTTAGTCCCCTCGCTTCCTTATTCTACACTCCATCATTTCACCCTGGATATAAACAGAGAAGCTACTTCGGCTGGAGGGCGGAGGAAGACATCCGCTTGGGACACATACTGATTGATGGTAAATTACCCTCATTCCAAACCTTTCGGACACAGCTTCCGTCTAGAGGTTCACAATGGTTGGAGTTTCTCCAACTACGGGCATTTGTCTCTCCGGGGAGAACAGTTGATCGAGTCCGAGGCACTTGTAGTGCCTTTGAGGAACTGTTTACTAAAAATATCCCGCCTGAACACACAATCTCCCTTCTGTACGGTATTCTTATCAGAGTTGGGGTCTCAGGCAAACGAGGCTACCAATTAGCTTGGGAAAAGGAGCTGAAGCAACACTTCTCCCCCGATGAGTGGAAGAAATGTTTCTTATTTACTCATAAATTGTCAGTCACGTGCTCTGCAGAGGAGAAAAATTTTAAGATTTTGACACGTTGGTACCAGTTTCCGTCTAAACTACATATTATATTCCCTTCAGTGTCTGCGATGTGCTGGAGATGTGGGCAAGATGTCGGTACCATGACGCATATCTGGTGGGAGTGTGATGGAATAAAACAGTTTTGGGGAAAGGTTCTTGCTAATTATCAGCTTATAACTGGGAAAGCAGTGAATAACTGCCCCAAGATAGTCCTCCTCTCTATGTTACCACACTCAATCGCTTATCATAAGAGAGACATACTCCGCTTCTGCCTGGCGGCGGCGCGCTCCGTCATACCTAGGTACTGGAAGTCCTCCACGATACCTCCCATCTCGGAGTGGTACTCTGAAATGGCAAACATATGTAGGATGGAGGAGCTCTCTGCCGACATTGCGGGCACTAGAGACAAATTTTGCAGGACCTGGGGAGAATGGATCCTATTTAAAGATTCTCCAGATTTTGTTAAACTGTTTTGACGGAGCCATAACATCTTATTAGATTGGTGGAGTAAAGCATGGTCAGGGTGAACCGGACAAGAATGTAGGATCACCTGATTCTCATACGATAGAGAGTGCCCCTCCCCCACCCTAATAAAATCAAACTACCCACCATTTCCCTTGTTTGTCTGCCTTCGTCTTCCCAGCTTACTCACGCTGCTACCTACCTACCTCCCCCCCACTTCCCCTTCTAATTCCCTCCCTTCTCCCCCCTTTCTTTCCTTTTTTCTTCTCTCTCTCTTCTCTTCTCCTTCCCTTTTCCTGGGTTCTCGTTGGAATCCAAGTTGAAGAGGTCTATTGAGGACTATAGTTGTAAAGTGTTCACTATTCAGTCAAATTGAGATAGAGACAGATGGAGAAAACATGATTTCTTTACTATGCAATTTATAAAAAGTTTGACATGTCAGTCATTCAGTTTTACATGCTGTATATGTATAATATGATATGTTTACAATAAAAATAGATTGAACATAGAGATCCATTTCTCAAAGATATCCATAAAAGGTGTTGGCTAAAGTTTGCCACAAGCCACCTGGGATAGACACCAAACATGTGGAAGAAGGTGCTCTGGTCAGATGAAACCAAAAATCGAACTATTTGGGCACAATGCCAAACAATAAGTTTGGCATAAACGCAACACAGCTCATCACCCTGAACACACCATCCCCACTGTCAAACATGGTGGTGGCAGCATCATGGTGTGGGCCTGCTTTTCTTCAGCAGGGACAGGGAAAATGAAATGGTTAAAATTAATGGCAAGATGGGTGGAGCCAAATACAGGACCATTCTTCAAGAAAACCTGTTGGAGTCTGCAAAAGACCTGAGACTGGGACAGAGATTTGTCTTCCAACAAGACAATGATCCCAAACATAAAGCAAAATCTACAGTGGAATGGTTCACAAATAAACGTATCCAGGTGTTAGAATGGCCAAGTCAAAGTCCAGACCTGAATCCAATTGAGAATCTGTGGAAAGAGCTGAAAACTGCTGTTCACAAATGCTCTCCATCCAACCTCACTCAGCTCCAGCTGTTTGCAAAGGAAGAATGGGCAAGAATTTCAGTCTCTCGATGTGCAAAACTGATAGAAACATACCCCAAGCGACTTGCAGCTGTAATCACAGCAAAAAGTGGCGCTACAAAGTATTAACTTAAAGGGGATGAATAATATTGCACGCCCCATTATTCAGTTTATTTTTTCAAAAAGTTTAAAATAAGCAATAAATTTCATTCAACTTCACAATTGTGTCCCACTTGTTGATTCTTCACCATAATATAAAATTTGTTATCTTTGTTTGAAGCCTGAATTGGGGGAAAAGGTTTGAAAAATTCAAGGAGGACAGGACAATGGGGGCCATGTGTAATTGCCTACTTTGCTGTTCTTTCTAATGCCAGTCCTGCACACCAGCCTGTCTCCTGTCCAGTTATTTGAGACTCCTTCAATTAAGAAACCTTTGATCACATCATGTCACATGACTGTGAAGTCATCAAAGGTCGTTAAACAATCTTAACTTCGGAATATAACTGCTGGGGTCCCTGACAGAGTTGAGCCCTGAGAAACTGTGCAGTTTTATTCCCCCTAACACTGGCCCTGACCATAACTAGGGCTTATATTTCAGAGGTAAGGTGTCACGTTTTTTTATTTTTGTATTAATAGTCAAGTATTTTTAATACAAAATTAAATTCACTGTTTGTTGAGTTTTTATTTAATTTTAGTTTTACTGAAGCACTGGGAGCTGTCACCTTGGATTTGCTGTGAGTAACGACAGTTACTCACCTCCTGTTCATAGAGGAACGTTGTCGGGCTCCGACCCAGATACTTAACACAGAAACTGCATCTGCTGTCATCTGGAAGCGCCCTGGCCTGTCCAGATCACAGCACAGGGAGATCAGCGGCATCTTTATTGCGCTCACAGCGTATGCTGTGTGCTCCACTTTCTCCTTGTCACCCGCTGGGATGCATGGGGTTAGTATCGGTGTCTGGCAGCGGTGAGTGCACCATGACTGATCCTGGCGTGCTGCTCCCCACACTGCTGCTCACCCCCCCTCCCACTCTGCCGCTCAACCCCCCCCTCCCACTCTGCCGCTCAACCCCCCCCTCCCACTTTGCCGCTCAACCCCGCCACTCCCACTTTGCCGCTCAACCCCCCTTCCCACTCTGCCGCTCAACCCCCCCTTCCCAGTCTGCCGCTCAACCTCCCCCTTCCCAGTCTGCCGCTCAACCCCCCCTTCCCAGTCTGCCGCTCAACCCCCCTTCGCAGTCTGCCGCTCAACCCCCCCCTTCCCAGTCTGCCGCTCAACCCCCCCCTTCCCAGTCTGCCGCTCAACCCCCCCCTTCCCAGTCTGCCGCTCAACCCCCCCCTTCCCAGTCTGCCGCTCAACCCCCCCCCTTCCCAGTCTGCCGCTCAACCCCCCCCCTTCCCAGTCTGCCGCTCAACCCCCCCCCCTTCCCAGTCTGCCGCTCAACCCCCCCCCTTCCCAGTCTGCCGCTCAACCCCCCCCTTCCCAGTCTGCCGCTCAACCCCCCCCCTTCCCAGTCTGCCGCTCAACCCCCCCCCCTTCCCAGTCTGCCGCTCAACCCCCCCCCCTTCCCAGTCTGCCGCTCAACCCCCCTCTTCCCAGTCTGCCGCTCAACCATCCCCTTCCCAGTCTGCCGCTCAACCCCCCCCCTTCCCAGTCTGCCGCTCAACCCCCCCCTTCCCAGTCTGCCGCTCAACCCCCCCCTTCCCAGTCTGCCGCTCAACCCCCCCCCCCCTTCCCAGTCTGCCGCTCAACCCCCCCCCTTCCCAGTCTGCCGCTCAACCCCCCCCCTTCCCAGTCTGCCGCTCAACCATCCCCTTCCCAGTCTGCCGCTCAACCCCCCCTTCCCAGTCTGCCGCTCAACCCCCCCTTCCCAGTCTGCCGCTCAACCCCCCCTTTCCCAGTCTGACGCTCAACCCCCCCCTTCCCAGGCTGACGCTCAACCCCCCCCTTCCCAGGCTGACGCTCAACCCCCCCCTTCCCAGTCTGACGCTCAACCCCCCCCTTCCCACTCTTCCTCCGCTCCTAACTGCTATGTACTGTGATCGCTGACAGGACAGGCTGCCAGGGGTGCAGGTCTGAGGTGAGTGCATGCGGCTGGAAGCAGCGATGGCACTGCACTACAGATCACCCCTCCTCGCCACATGTCACCTCGGACCTCCGATCCCGGCCGGCAGCATAGTAAATGGGGGTGCGGGATACAGTGAGGCATTGGGAAACAGTCAGCGGGGCATTGGTATACAGTGGAGCACTATGCAGCTGGCCTTAGTGACACTTTAGACATATTAGGATCACTTTGCGGTCACCATTAAAATGGCTCCGCACTGTGATCCTAAACTTAGTTCTCTCTTATCCTTTTGGAAACACCCAGATTGGGAGGGGCTGTGACGTCACACACAGGAGAGCAGATCCTGCCCACTTTACTGCAGCTGTAATGTGAGCTAGTTCTACAGCAGGATTTCAGCAGCTGCTCCCCCTAGTGTTTAAGAGTGGAAAATATCAAACTTTTTTTTTTTTTATATTTTTCCCAGTTAAAAACATATTATTGAAACATAACATTAAAACATTAATACTTTATCTTTTTTCAGTTATTGAAAAAATATATATATTTTTTTTGATGACCCCGTCCCTTTAACCATGCTCCAAACATGCTGTAAAATCATGTTAGGGCTTATTTTCAGCGTAGGGCTTATTTTCTAGGGAAACGCTATAAAACAGACAACAAATGGAACATCATTAAATATATAGTAGATAGTGAAGTTTCGTAAATGTTTGTATAGATCCATATACAATTGAATATAATTAGTATTTTACTTACAGTATATAGTCAGGTAATAGATGCCATCCCTGACCCTTTGTATAAGCCACTATAGACATGTACCTTCAACAAACATAGATTCATGCGCGCCGATCCATGACGTAGTTTTCTGGCATAAAACTGTTCCAAATCTCACAAAATATTTTTGCAAGTCCATATTTCTTCAAACATGTGACAAATCTTGCCAGTTTTATGCCAGTCTCAGCCAGCTCCTCTTAAGTTTTTGGAAAGTGGGTGACGAATTGCCAAAAAGGTGTGGCTGAGCACAGCCAAGAAAGGATTCCTAATTTACGCCAAAAAAGTGGCGTCAATTACAATAGAAATGTACTCCAGTCTACAACAGTTCTAATTGTGATACACGGCAGCTGAAAGATGTACCAAATTCATTAAGAGGAGTGTGCCTTTTAATGAATTGGGTGCATTTTACTTCCATGTACTCTTCTTTACGATATTTCTTTTAGCAAAACTTCAGTCCTGATGATTCGAGGGCAAAAGTGTTATTTCATAATTGCATCCACACCGGTGGGTTCAGATGAGCAAACCTTTAGGTTTGAACTTCGACTACCAAAAAGAAAGGTTTGGGTTCGAAGTGTGAGTGTGTTACGAGTTTGAAACACTTAAGAGAGCAGTGCTGTGCTTGGGTATGAGTGATGCACAGCCCTGTGCAAGCTGCGTACAGTTTTTGAACGGCTTATGTTTGGGGTAAAATCAGTGTGATCAGATGTAGTGTACACACAAACTTAAAACATAAAAACCTCTCCCACTCTGCCCCGGAAGTGTTTTGCTTATGGGCCTTTTGCAAAACACTTCCGGGAGAGGGTGGATGGGGTTTTGCAAATATTTTATTTTTAAGTTTGTGTGTGTACACTGCATCTGATCACGCTGATTTTACCCCCAGCGTAAGCCCTTCAAACACTACACGCGGCTCACACAGGGCTGAGCATCACTCATACCCAAGCACAGCGCTGTTTGCTTGAGAGTTTAGAACTCACAAAGCACTCAGACTCCGAACCCCGAAACCTTGCTTTTTGATAGTCAAACTTCGAACCACGAGCTTAAGATTCGCTCATCTCGAGTTCTGGGGCATGCGGATAGCCGTTGATTTGAAAGGCAACTAGCGATGGTGCAAATGAATTTTCCAGGACCCGCTCCAGTGGCCACATCAGTAATCTGAACCTTCTAAACCGCCTCCTACCTGTCAGCATCTGCGGCCATTCTTTTGATTAGCCGGCCTTGGATGATGGCACAAATGCGTCATGTCGCAACGATGAGGTTGTGCCAGGCTTTCTAATCAAAAGGGGAGCCAGAGATGTCAACCTGCAGCAACAGAGTTGCGATGTGGCCAATAGAAAGTCTCCTGGAAATTGTTTCGCCCCATCTCTTGTGTGCAATGTGTCTAAATGTGGCATTCCCTGGCGATACAAGCTGATCACTTTCTAAGAGAGCACCTTTAGTTTAAAAAGGGATTTCCATTGTGAATTTATATCGTAAATTGAATAAACACTTTCTATAATGATAAAGGGTATTAAACTGTGAGCCCTCGCGGGCAGGGACCTCTCTCCTCCTGTACCAGTCTGTGCCTTGTATTGTTTAGGATTATTGTACTTGTCCCTATTATGTATACCCCTTTCACTTGTAAAGCGCCATGGAATTGATTAGCGCTATAATAATAAATAATAATAATAAACTACTTTTTGGAAAGGAATACACTTTCTTGGGTCTGCTATAAAGTATTGGACCCAATTTGAGCTTTCAGACCTAGACTGGAATTTTGCTTAAGAGAATGCTATTAGAAAATTACCTACTGTTTAAATCAAATTTTGCATTAAACGTTTGTTTTTTTTTGTGTCACAATCTAAATTAAAAATATAACGTCAGAATCTTGCAATTTTTTCACCGGAGCTTTTTTTAGACTAGATTTCTGAGGTCGTCACAATTGGCCCATCATTTTTACTTTACACATTTCGCTCCTACTTACAATGCTAGATTTCTATTCTGGCTTAATCCTGTGGTGCTTTAATCTATGTCTTTTTGTTTGTAACCGTTTCTTCATGCATTACATGACAAACATTGCAGATCACAGAAATCCTGCTGCTCATTCCTAAACCTGTCTGCAACATTAATCTGAATTACAACCCAGGACCACAAATGCTGGCCTAAGCAATTTTCACACAGCAAATAATATCTGAGAAATGGCTACTCGCTGTACTTAAAATTATACATTGCTATGGAAGGTAACCATGCATTGTAATACTAATATATACCTTATGTACATTTTTACATTATGCAAAAATGTGAATTTCACATGTTGTATTTAGCATCTCATTAGTACATTAAATAATTTGATTATTGGTAACCTTACGTATATACCCGCAGCATTGCATTTATGTACAGGATCTCCTTAGTTACAGAGGTAGCCGTCGCTGTTGGTTGCAGAGGTAGCCATCGCTGTTGGTTGCAGAGGTAGCCGTCGCAGTTGGTTGCAGAGGTAGCCGTCGCAGTTGGTTGCAGAGGTAGCCGTCGCAGTTGGTTGCAGAGGTATCCATCGCTGTTGGTTGCAGAGGTAGCCGTCGCTGTTGGTTGCAGAGGTAGCCGTCGCTGTTGGTTGCAGAGGTAGCCGTCGCTGTTGGTTGCAGAGGTAGCCGTCGCTGTTGGTTGCAGAGGTAGCCGTCGCAGTTGGTTGCAGAGGTAGCCGTCGCAGTTGGTTGCAGAGGTAGCCGTCGCAGTTGGTTGCAGAGGTAGCCGTCGCAGTTGGTTGCAGAGGTAGCCGTCGCAGTTGGTTGCAGAGGTAGCCGTCGCAGTTGGTTGCAGAGGTAGCCGTCGCTGTTGGTTGCAGAGGTAGCCGTCGCTGTTGGTTGCAGAGGTAGCCGTCGCAGTTGGTTGCAGAGGTAGCCGTCGCTGTTGGTTGCAGAGGTAGCCGTTGCAGAGGTAGCCGTCGCTGTTGGTTGCAGAGGTAGCCGTCGCTGTTGGTTGCAGAGGTAGCCGTTGCAGAGGTAGCCGTCGCTGTTGGTTGCAGAGGTAGCCGTTGCAGAGGTAGCCGTCGCTGTTGGTTGCAGAGGTAGCCGTCGCTGTTGGTTGCAGAGGCAGCCGTCGCTGTTGGTTGCAGAGGCAGCCGTCGCTGTTGGTTGCAGAGGCAGCCGTCGCTGTTGGTTGCAGAGGCAGCCGTCGCTGTTGGTTGCAGAGGCAGCCGTCGCTGTTGGTTGCAGAGGCAGCCGTCGCTGTTGGTTGCAGAGGCAGCCGTCGCTGTTGGTTGCAGAGGCAGCCGTCGCTGTTGGTTGCAGAGGCAGCCGTCGCTGTTGGTTGCAGAGGCAGCCGTCGCTGTTGGTTGCAGAGGCAGCCGTCGCTGTTGGTTGCAGAGGCAGCCGTCGCTGTTGGTTGCAGAGGCAGCCGTCGCTGTTGGTTGCAGAGGCAGCCGTCGCTGTTGGTTGCAGAGGCAGCCGTCGCTGTTGGTTGCAGAGGCAGCCCGTCGCTGTTGGTTGCAGAGGCAGCCCGTCGCTGTTGGTTGCAGAGGCAGCCCGTCGCTGTTGGTTGCAGAGGCAGCCCGTCGCTGTTGGTTGCAGAGGCAGCCCGTCGCTGTTGGTTGCAGAGGCAGCCCGTCGCTGTTGGTTGCAGAGGCAGCCCGTCGCTGTTGGTTGCAGAGGCAGCCCGTCGCTGTTGGTTGCAGAGGCAGCCCGTCGCTGTTGGTTGCAGAGGCAGCCCGTCGCTGTTGGTTGCAGAGGCAGCCCGTCGCTGTTGGTTGCAGAGGCAGCCCGTCGCTGTTGGTTGCAGAGGCAGCCCGTCGCTGTTGGTTGCAGAGGCAGCCCGTCGCTGTTGGTTGCAGAGGCAGCCCGTCGCTGTTGGTTGCAGAGGCAGCCCGTCGCTGTTGGTTGCAGAGGCAGCCCGTCGCTGTTGGTTGCAGAGGCAGCCCGTCGCTGTTGGTTGCAGAGGCAGCCGTCGCTGTTGGTTGCAGAGGCAGTTGGTTGACCTTATGTATATACCCACATTGCATTTATGTACAGGATTACCTTAGTTGCAGAGGTAGCCATCGCTGTATGTTTTTCCCACCTTTGCAGACTCTTAAATACTGAAACATTTGCATTTTCTTACACCCTTTTTCTTAACCCCTTAGTGACGGAGCTAATTTTCACCTTAATGACCAGACCAAATTTTGCAATTCTGACCAGTGTCACTTCATGAGGTTATAACTCTGGAACGCTTCAACGGATCCCGGTGATTCTGAGATTGTTTTTTCGTCACATATTGGACTTCATGTTAGTACCAAATTTAGGACAATATTTTTTGCGTTTATTGAAGAAAAAAATTGAATATTGGCAAAAATTTCGAAAATTTAGCAATTTTCAACTTTTGAATTTTTATACCGTTAAACCAGAGATTTCTGTGACACAAAATAGTTAATAAATAACATTTCCCACATGTCTACTTTACATCAGCACAATTTTGGAAACAAAATTTTTTTTTGTTAGGAAGTTAGAGGGGTTCAAAGTTTATCAGCGATTTCTCATTTTTACATCAAAATTTACAAAACCATTTTTTTAGGGACCACATCACATTTGAAGTGACTTCAATAGGCCTAGATGACAGAAAATACCCAAAAGTGACACCATTATAAAAACTGCACCCCCCAAAGTACTCAAAACCACATTCAAGAAGTTTATTAACCCTTCAGGTGCTTCACATGAACAAAAGCAATGTGGAATGAAAAAAAGCAAAAATTAAATTTTACCTAAAAATGTTGCCCTAACCCAAATTTATTCACTTTTAGAAGAACTAACACAACAAAATGGACCCCAAAACTTGTTCCCCACTTTCTTATGAGTGCGCCGATACCCCACATGTGGTCAGAAACCTCTGTTTGGACAAATGGGAGGGCTTGGAACGAAAGGAGCAATATTTGAATTTTGGAAAGGAAATTTGGCTGAAAAAGATTGCGGGCACCATGTCACATTTGGAGGACCCCTAAGGTACCTAAACAGCAGAAACCCCACACAAGTGACCCCATTTTGGAAACTAGGCCCCTCAAGGAATTTATCTAGATGTTTGGTGAGTACCCTGAACCCCCAGGTGCTTCACAGAATTTTATAACGTTGAGCCATGAAAAAAAAAAAAAAAAATTTTACCACAAAATTGTTATTTCAACCAGGTAGCTTTTTTTTTTACAAGAGTAAAAGGAAAAAATTCAGCATAACATTTATTGTGCAATTTCTCCTGAGTTTGGCGATACCTTATATGTGGTGGAAATCAACTGTTTGGGCGCATGGCAGGGCTCGGAAGGGAAGGAGTGCCATTTGACTGCAAAATTGGCTGGAATCAATAGCGGACGCCAGGTTGCATTTGGAGAGCCCCTGAGGTGCCTAAACAGTGGAGGTCCCCCACAAGTGACTCCATTCTGGAAACAAGACACCTCAAGGCTTTTATCTAGGTGTATAGTGAGCAGTATGAATCCACGAATACTTCACAGAATTTGATAAGCTTAGGTTGCCATATTGAAAATTTTCATTTTTTTCACAAAAATGTTGCTTCAGCATCAAATTTCTCACTTTTTCAAGAGACAACAACAAACCGTGGACCCAACAGGTTGTTATCCAATGTCTTATGAGCACAGGGATACCCCACATGTGGCCAAAAACCTCTGTTTGGATAAATGGGAGGGCTTGGAATGGAAGCAGCACCATTTGAATTCTGGAAAAGTTGAAATAAATTGCGGGCACCATGTCACATTTGCAGGGCCCCTTGGGTACCTATACATTAGAAACCCCCACAAGTGACCCCATTTTGGAAACTGGATTTTATTCAGGAGTATAATAAGCATTTTGAATCCACAGGTACTTCACAAAAATGTTGCTGTAGCAACCAATGTCTCACTTTTAGGCTATGTGGCCATGAGCCAGCGACACGGCGTCTAGTACACAGTGTCAGCCTCCTGCAGAGATGTGAGTGTTGTCCACGGGAGAACGCAGCTGCCCATGCCCACGATTTGGGTTCAGGCCGCTGTGGAGCTCTATGCTACCTGCAGAGAACACTCATCTCCGCAGCATAAATTGACATGCTGAGGCTCGGGAAGCTGCCGCCACAGGTCGGTTTATGCTGCGGAGAAGAGAAGTACATTGGGCAAGCACATTGGGCATGGGATTTCTAAAAATCCTTCCACTGTGCTTCTACTGCACAATGCAGCGTTATGGACGCAGGGAAAACACTCTGCACCCAAAACGCTGCAAATCCCGATTGTGGGCATCCAGCCTAAAATGCTACAATGGATGAATGGATACATGTCAAACATATATAACGTCCCACCCCCTGCATATTCTAAGCTGGCGCCCTTTAGTGCCTTTCATGTGGCACTAAAGGGTGCCTAGCCTTGTATTTAGCCCCCCAAAAAAATAATAATTAAAATAAACGACGTGGGGTCCCCCCCATTTTTGATAGCCAGCTAGGGTAAAGCAGACAGCTGTAGCCTGCAAACCACAGCTGACAGCTTCACCTTGTCTGGTGATCAATTTGGAGGGCTCCCCAGGCGTTTTTTTTTTTTAAAAAAAAAAAACGTGGGGTCCCCCCCAAATTAGATCACCAGCCAAGGTGAAGCGGACAGCTGGGGTCTGGTATTCTCAGGGTGGGAAGAGCCATGGTTATTGGACTCTTCCCAGCCTAAAAATAGCAGGCCGCAGCCGCCCCAGAAGTGGCGCATCCATTAGATGCGCCAATCCTGGCGCTTCGCCCCAGCTCATCCCGCGCCCTGGTGCGGTGGCAGACGGGGTAATATATGGGGTTGATACCAGCTGTAATGTCACCTGGCATCAAGCCCTGGGGTTAGTGATGTCACGGCATCTAAACAGATACCCGACATCACTAACCCAGTCAAGTAATAGACAAAAAAAAAAAGACAAAAAAAAAATGTATTTGAAAAAAAAACTCCCCGAAACATTCCTCTTTCCCCAATTTATTGAAAATAAAGAAATTACGGTCGCTGTAATCCGCTGTAATCCGTGAGGTCCCACGCCGACTCTGGATCTTCTAGAATATGGGGGGCACGTTCAGGGAACGTATCCCCCATTTTCTGGAAGAGCAAGCTCTCCATGAGCAGTGTGGGTGCAGTAATCTGAGAATACTGCACTCACACTGCCCCGGTCCAACTTAGGGCAGAGTGACCTGCAGTAACCTCATTCCAGAATATGAGGGGCACGCTCACAGAACGTACCCCCCCATTTTCTGGAACAGCAGTCTCTCCATGTGAGGACCATACTCCTCACATGGAGAGACTGCTGATTACTGCACTCACTCTCCCCCGGTCCACAGTGGAGCAGCCTGTGCATCAGCGACGTCAGCGTCCCTGCAAGACTGACGTCGCTGATGCACAGGCTGCTCCACTGTGGACCGGGGGAGGAATCCAGCTGACAGCCGCTGTCTGCGCATGCGCCGTCAGCATTCAAGAAGGAGGCGGCGTGATCGCGGGACGGATCACCAGACAGGTAACGTATGACCGGGGGCTCGGGGGCTGGGGGGCTGGGGGGCTCGGGGGCTGGGGGGGGGTGATAGGGGGTGACCTAGTGGGACCTGGGGACACCTTTCTGCCGCATGTGACGTGTCACATGCGGCAGAAAGAGCAGAATGAATGCGGGGGAGGGGGGGTGGCTCTGGAGACCCGGAGGGGGCTCCGGTGACCAGAGGGCTCCGGTGGACCGGAGGAGGGGTCAGGGGGAGGACATTTCCCTCCGATCTGAAATGTTTGATCATTTCAGATCGGAGGGAAATGAATGCAGAGCCGGCGGCGGCAGTTTTCAGCGCGCGTCGGCGCCATCTTGCACGCTCCGGAGGGGGGCTCTGAAGAACTGGAGGGGGCTCCAGGGACCAAAGAGCTCCGGTGTACCGGAGGAGAGGTCAGGAGGGGGACATTTCCCTCCGATCTGAAATGTTTGATCATTTCAGATCGGAGGGAAATGAATGCAGAGGCGGCGGCGGCGGGAGTTTTCAGCGCGCGTCGGCGCCATCTTGGATTTTCCGGAGGGGGGGGGGGGGGTTGGATGGATTTCTCCGGTACCGGGGGCTTTGGGGGCACTAAGGGCTCACATTTATTTCTCATCTGACATGTTTGATCACGTCAGATGAGAAATAAATAAATTTTACCAGCCATTTTTTTTTTTTTATGTTGTCGCCGGTATACACCGTATCGCATTAACGGGGTGCATAAAAAACACCCCGATTCATAATCTGGGGGGTCTCAGCTACCCCCGGTAGCTGAAACCCCCGAGATTTTTCGTCACTGGGGGGCGCTACAGGGTTTTTCCGGCCTGACGTCTCAAGACGTCGGAACAGAATAAGTACCCTGTTTTTCCGACGTCTTGAGACGTTAGGCCGTCGCTATGGGGTTAAAATATGGTTTATATGACAAAAAAAATCAACAAAGCAGAAGTACAGTCATATGAAAAAGTTTGGGCACCCCTATTAATGTGAACCTTTTTTCTTTATAACAATTTGGGTTTTTGCAACAGCTATTTCAGTTTCATATACCTAATAACCAATGGACTGAGTAATATTTCTGGGTTGAAATGAGGTTTATTGTACTAACAGAAAATGTGCAATCCGCATTTTAAACTAAATTTGACCGGTGCATAAGTATGGGCACCTCAACATAAAAGTGAGATTAATATTTTGTAGATCCTCCTTTTGCAAAAATCACAGCCTCTAGTCTCTTCCTATAGCTTTTAATGAGTTCCTGGATCCTGGATGAAGGTATATTTGACCATTCCTGTTTACAAAACAATTCCAGTTCAGTTACGTTTGATGGTCGCCGAGCATGGACAGCACGCTTCAAATCATCCCACAGATTTTCAATGATATTCAGGTCTGGGGACTGGGATGGCCATTCCAGAACATTGTAATTGTTCCTCTGCATGAATGCCTGAGTAGATTTGGAGCGGGGTTTTGGATCATTGTCTTGCTGAAATATCCATCCCCTGCGTAACTTCAACTTCGTCACTGATTCTTGCACATTATTGTCAACAATCTGCTGATACTGAGTTGAATCCATGAGACCCTCAACGTTAACAAGATTCCTGGTGCCGGCATTGGCCACACAGCCCCAAAACATGATGGAACCTCCACCAAATTTTACTGTGGGTAGCAAGTGCTTTTCTTGAAATGCCGTGTTTTTTTGCCTCCATGCATAACGCCTTTTTGTATGACCAAACAACTCAATCTTTGTTTAATCAGTCCACAGGACCTTCTTCCAAAATGTAACTGGCTTGTCCAAATGTGCTTTTGCATACCTCAGGCGACTGTTTGTGGCGTGCTTGCAGAAACTGCTTCTTTCGCATCACTCTCCCATACAGCTTCTCCTTGTGCAACGTGCGCTGTATTGTTGACCGATGCACATTGACACCATCTGCAGCAAGATGATGCTGCAGGTCTTTGGAGCTGGTCTGTGGATTGTCCTTAACAAATAAGAAATAACGTTTGGAACTCCATTCTATGTCTGAACTGGGTGCAAAAACCTAAAAAAGCATCACTATGGGGAGATAAGGTATGCACACCAGTGACTATGTAAGGGGAATACATGGAATAGCAGAAACTGCTGTGTGAATACTGACATGAAAAATTCAATAGCTATATGTAAGGATGAAATGTGAAAAATGGAATCTGCATTACTGCCATGAATATATGAATAAAGAGAAATTTAGCTACTGAATTGATCAATGCAATAGAGCCCCAACACTACGCCAAAGTATTTCTCTACGTTGGGGTCCCTAGCTTATGTGTGTCCTCTCATGCAGTTAAAAAACTTACCGTGTATGGGAAGCTGAGACCCAAGCTATATATACGATGTGGATTGGCAATAGGTGTGTGTGGGGAGGGTTCCCAAACGAAAAACAACTAACAAATAAGATTTGTAATAATTCCATGTATTCCCCTTACATAGTCACTGGTGTGCATACCTTATCTCCCCATAGTGATGTTTTTTTAGGTTTTTGCACCCAGTTCAGACATAGAATGGAGTTCCAAACATATTGGACATATTGGACATATTGGAGCCCTGTGATGGACCAAACCATTGATGATAGGATGTGTGACCCCTACCCCCTGAACAAACATGGTGGGCTGGTCAAGCAGCACGGACAATGCATTTCCCTTTTTGTAACTTCAGAGTGAGCTGAAACTTGAAGAGAGCAGGAGCCCCAGCCTGGGTGGCTGTGGACACGGACGGAGCTAGGCCTGT
This sequence comes from Anomaloglossus baeobatrachus, assembly GCF_048569485.1. NCBI lineage: Eukaryota > Metazoa > Chordata > Amphibia > Anura > Aromobatidae > Anomaloglossus > Anomaloglossus baeobatrachus. Next base: position 434,446,431 of record NC_134354.1, read on the forward strand.
GTGGCGGCCCGTGGGATTGTGTGGAACTCTTTGGACTACTGTAAGGACGATTGCTTTGTTATCCGGTCCGAGGATTGTCGGGAAGGGCCCCCGAATCTGTTTTACGTGGACTTATCGTGTGCTGTTCTAGTGTTCTTGTGAATAAACCTGTTGGATCGTCCCTCGGCCTCGTCCATCCTTTGCTCTATTGTACACGCCCGTCACAAACTGGTGGCAGCGGTGGGATCAGAGCAGAAGGAATGGAGGACAACGGCCCATTAACATCTGGAATCAGAACCTCAGAATACAAGAACTGGACTGTGGTGAGCCTACAAACAATGGCCCGTGAAGTAGGAGTTCGTTTCAAAGGACTCTCCAAGGAGCAGCTGATTGAGGCGCTAGAAGGAGTCTGTTCGCAAAATGACGTGGAGGAAGGATCCTCACAGCAAACGGAAGAAAGACGGCAGCCGGAGGTGAATACCCAAAAAAGTCAATGGGTTGTGTGGTACAAGGAGGAGATGGCACTGCTTGGAGATGAGGCCACCATAGAAGATAAGAGGGAGGCCATGCGTGGAGCTAAAGAGAAGGAGCGCAGGATGGAGGAGATGGCACTGCTGGATAAGGAGCTCGCTGTGGAAGCCGCGAGAGGTTCCAGACAGACTGTAACCCCAGCACCCATCATGAGGGAACTTCCCAGGGTGTCCCGCAAAGACTTTAAGCCGTTTAATGAGGCTGCAGGCGACATTGAGGGCTTCTTCCAGGACTTTGAGCAGCAGTGTCGATTAATGGAAGTCCCGGACAGGGAGCGTGTCCGGCATCTGGTTGGGCTCCTAGAGGGGGGAGCTGCTGAAGCCTATAGAGCTATGGACCCTCGGTGGAACTGTGAGTATGTGGATATTAAACAGACTATTCTAGAACATTATGCTGTGACCCCAGACACTTACAGGACTCAGTTCCGTGCTTTAGCATGTGATGGGGAAGTGTCTTTTAAGATATATGCTCATAGACTCAAACAAATATGTAATCGCTGGCTGGAGGCAGAGGAGGCCTTATCTTGGGAGACCTTCCTGCAGGTCATCCTAAAAGAACAATTCTTTGCCCAGTGCCCCGCTGAGATCCGGGAATGGGTGCGTGAGAGAAAACCAGCGACAGTGGAGGAAGCTGCTGCTCTCGCTGATGAGGCTCTCACCATCAAGCCGCAGTGGAGGGTTCTGTTGGAGGATGGAGAGACGCCTAACAGCTCCACAACACCGGATGCCCCCAGTTATTCTGTCCCCATTGTTCCCCGTTCCTCTAAGCCACCACATGTTGATACCCGTGTTAATGTGCCTCCAGTTGCTTCTACTGCACTTTCTGGAATACGCCGGGGAGAGGAAGTAACAGAGCGCAGGTGTTATGTTTGTAGGCATCCCGGGCATTTGCAGGCCTCATGCCCAGCCAGGCCATGGAGGAATCCTCCTCAAACCCCTACAGCACCTTCAGGTGGGAGCTGGCCTCCAAGTTCCCCTACCCCTTACCCAAGAGGACGCCTTGGATGGAGGGAGACCCAGCTCAGATGCTATCAATGTGGACAGCTAGGGCATCGGCAAGTCTCCTGCCCAGCTGTTCAAATGAGGACTGATCCTGCACCCAATCGGATTGTTAATTATTTACAGCCCAGTGCCATGGAGGAAGATGTGGCACCGTTATGTGAGGACTGCCTAGTGACTCAGCCCCCCATGTTGCACCACCAGGAGTTTACGGGGTGCGACCCGCAGTTATGACGACTTCTGCTCATCGAGGTAAGCACTTGCAGGAGGTTGTGCTGGATGGACAGAGACTTGTTGGATTTTGTGACTCGGGTGCTTTCCTCACACTGGCTGATCCCCGAGTGGTTCGGCCTGAGGCAATCCATAGAGGACCTGGGATTGTTATTGAACTGGCTGGTGGACAATGGAGGACTATTCCCACAGCCACTGTGGATCTGAACTTTGGTTTTGGGGTCAGGCGATGTGTGGTTGGGGTGATGGGTGGTCTGCCTGCAGCTGTTCTCCTGGGCAATGATGTGGGAGAGCTACGATGCCAATTCGTGGCTGCATGAAGCCACATGTAAGTAACGCTCTGCCTGTGTGTACTTAACCAGTGACCTGTAGAGGTCCCTAGTACGTACACAAGTTGGGAGGGGAAGGAATTGTCATGATGTAATTTACCCTCTCACTGTATATGCTGTGATACTATGTCATGATATGTATATTTCCCTGGTTGTATTAGTTGTAATTCATGTATTTTCTTGGGGGAGCTACTGGTCTCAATGTGTCTCTCTCATACGATTGTAGTCTTGGCATCTAATGTGATTATGTAAATAGCCTGTCCTCTTCTTTCCAGAGTTGTGTATCTAATCTGTAATTGCGTTGGCCAGTGAAGGAATAGTCATTGTTCTTTACAGCAGGGGATCCCTTCATCTACTGTGGCTGGCAGACATATTGGAGCCCTGTGATGGACCAAACCATTGATGATAGGATGTGTGACCCCTACCCCCTGAACAAACATGGTGGGCTGGTCAAGCAGCACGGACAATGCATTTCCCTTTTTGTAACTTCAGAGTGAGCTGAAACTTGAAGAGAGCAGGAGCCCCAGCCTGGGTGGCTGTGGACACGGACGGAGCTAGGCCTGTGTGGCGGCCCGTGGGATTGTGTGGAACTCTTTGGACTACTGTAAGGACGATTGCTTTGTTATCCGGTCCGAGGATTGTCGGGAAGGGCCCCCGAATCTGTTTTACGTGGACTTATCGTGTGCTGTTCTAGTGTTCTTGTGAATAAACCTGTTGGATCGTCCCTCGGCCTCGTCCATCCTTTGCTCTCTTGTACACGCCCGTCACACAATGCCCCCTGGGAAATATTCAAAACAAGAAAGCCTGCGGAGACACCATCACATGTTTCTCAACGCTGGCAGGAAACTAGCCAGGTCTTTCACCAGGAAGGAACAACCACGGGAAGGGCAGTCTCCATTCAAGGAGACCACCTATGCCAAACATGGTATCCATCCACAGACCGCTGTTTCGGGGTGCCCTTCCCGTGGTTGTTCCTTTTCGGTGAAAGACCTGGCTAGTTTCCTGCCAGCTTTGAGAAACATGTGATGGTGTCTCCGCAAGCTTTCTTGTTTTGAATATTTCCCAGGGGACATTGCTCTAGAATCACTGCGTGGAGAAACACGTGATGGTGTCTCCGCGGTGTTGGATGTTGATCTCCCTAAGGTCAACCATCCTTGCTTCTGCATTGAAAAGTGACTTCCGGCTCACTCCATGAAAGTCTAATGAGAGCCTTGTTTTGGCTCTCATAGAGTTACATTGAGAGATTGTGACATCTTCTGGCCTGTCAGAAGTTGTGGTCACCACATAGCACCGCAGGACTGGAGTGATGCTGTAAAAAGGTGAAAAATGCTGGAGAACCAATATAATTCTCGGGTCAGGGACCTTAGATTAGAAGCACCAATCCAGCACTGAAAATACTAACAAACACTGGAGTGATGCTGTAATCATTGGGTTACTTCTACCTATTTATGCCAAGGATAGATATTATTCACTTTTTCTTTCAGTAGGCTGTGATATTTATAGCAGTATCTGAGGTTGTGAATTTATTTAACATTAAAATATGCATGGATTTAGAAATTAGAGAGTGTTATTGCTTAGAAAAATAACAGTCAAGCACGCTGATAAGGACATTCATTCCATAAGGCTGAATACACATGACAATAATGCACTGCGAATATCGAAATTCCTGTGATGATGTTTGGTAAAGTTCTTATTTTGTTGTGTTTTAGGTCATTTACTGCTCTTTTGGTGGGACCTCAAAAGGCTTACACTTCAATAACTTGATAGTGGGACTAGTTCTTCTGACAAGAGGTCGAGATGAAGAGAAGGCTAAGTGTAAGTGTTACTATTCATTACAGATTTTTCAGGAAGAAAGGGTCATAGCCAGAGCAAATTTGACATATAGGTTTAAAAAAAAAAAAAAATTAATATTTTTGAATAAAAATTTTGTAGAAAATGTTTTGCTTCCTAATAATTTTTAAATGCTTCGCGGTATCACTCAGATACTTTTTGTACTGAATGCTTTTTAGGGCTGCTTCCTTCATATACTTTTATTATCTGAGGCTGCAATTAATGGCTTGAATAATTAAGAGCTGCTAATAACTAAAAAAAAAAAATTAAAAACAGCACCATGTTTTCTTTCTCTCACCATATACTTTTTTCTGTTTTAGAGCATGCATGTCTGTCGCGCGCGCTCGGTCTTTGTCGCGCGCGCTCGGTCTTTGTCGCGCGCGCTCGGTCTTTGACGCGCGCGCTCGGTCTTTGTCGCGCGCGCTCGGTCTTTGTCGCGCGCGCTCGGTCTTTGTCGCGCGCGCTCGGTCTTTGTCGCGTGCGCTTGGTCTTTGCGTGCCGCAAAAATCAGCACCATGTTTTCTTTCTCTCACCATATACTTTTTTCTGTTTTAGAGCATGCATGTCTGTCGCGCGCGCTCGGTCTTTGTCGCGCGCGCTCGGTCTTTGTCGCGCGCGCTCGGTCTTTGTCGCGCGCGCTCGGTCTTTGTCGCGCGCGCTCGGTCTTTGCGTGCCGCAAAAATCAGCACCATGTTTTCTTTCTCTCACCATATACTTTTTTCTGTTTTAGAGCATGCATGTCTGTCGCGCGCTCGGCCTTTGCGTGCCGCGCGCGCGCTCGGTCTTTGCGTGCCGCGCGCGCGCGCTCGGTCTTTGCGTGCCGCGCGCGCGCGCTCGGTCTTTGCGTGCCGCGCGCGCGCGCTCGGTCTTTGCGTGCCGCACGCGCGCTCTCGGTCTTTGCGTGCCGCGCGCTCGGTCTTTGCGTGCCGCGCGCGCGCTCGGTCTTTGCGTGTGTAAGACATACATTTGTTTAGCACTATTTATACTTCTGAAGCAGATGAAATAACTATTGCACACATCACCAATTTTCAAAGTAAATTTGTTTCTAAAGGTGTTATTTACATGAATTTCTCACTACATATTGGTATCAACCCATCCAATGCACATAGGCAAATCTAACCAAACCATATATGTCCATAAATTATGTGTAATAATGAGAAATGACACGGGAAAAAGTATTGAGCACAAAAAGAAAAAGGTGCAAAAAGCAATGGAAAGTCATACCACCAGCTGAAATCTCAGTAATTAGAGAGCAGTTCTGCCATACAGTAAAAAATATCAACTGGTTCAACTGATTGCCTGTAAAAAGAAATCTCATTACTAAGGTGCCACACAAGAAACCTCTCATGATGGGTAAAACCAGTGAGCTGTCTAGAGACCTTCGCAATCTTTTTATTGCAAAACATACTGATGGCATTGGTTACAGAAGTTGTTCTAAACTAGCTAAGGTTCTAGTGAGCACTATTGGCGCCATTATCTGGAAGTAGACAGAACATAATTTCACCATAAACCGGCCACGCAAGATTCCAGACAGAGGAGTGAAAAGAATGATCAGAAAAGTATTCCTAGAGCCAAGGACCACTTATGGAGAGCTGTAGAAAGACCTGGAATCAGCAGATACAATTGTTTGAAAGAAAACAATAAAAAGAAAAATCCCCACACATCATTTTTGGGGTAACTGCTGCCTCTACTTTATATTTTCGTATTATGATATTCTTTGTTTCATTTTTTTTCTTACAGATATCTTTAGCCTGTTTTCCAATGAGTCTGGTAGCTGTGTTGTTCGAGAGGAGATGGAAAGCATGCTTTCTGTTGTCGATGGAGAAGTCCCATTATCCTTGAAAAAATGCTTTGCCGAGGTAAGTTTTCATAGCACCATGCATAACCTTTTCAAATTCTGATTTATGGAGTTGATTTTTAAAAGGAAAACTAATTTCATTTGATCCCAATGTTTTATGCGTCATTCTGTTTATAGATTTACATTTGTTTTGTAATTGTTTGGCAACAGATAGTATTCAAGCTGTGTGACGATTTGACTCTTCTCATCATACTCCTAGTTTCACACTTCCCTTTGCTTTTGGATTTGGTTATTAGATAATATGAAATATAGAGCCTGCCGATAAATAATTAATATTTTCTTTTACAGGGTGAAAAGGTGAACTATGAAAAATTTCGAAATTGGCTACTTCAGAATAAAGATGCATTTACCTTTTCCCGCTGGTTGTTGTCTGGAGGAGTCTTTGTAACACTTACTGATGACAGTGACACTCCTACTTTCTATCAGACGTTGGCTGGGGTCACCCACTGTAAGTATTTTTTATTTTTAATCACAGTGGTTAAAAGGCTTGTCCAGTTAAGACAATTTATCTTTAAAACAACTCTGATTGGTGTCCATGAATGGAAGAATGAGGGGAAAAAGACATATTCACCTCACTGATCCTCCCCTTCCGCCATTCTGTTCCAAGCTTTCTGCATTGATGACAAATCGATACATGGTCACATGAATAATGCATCACATCTCTGATATGGCCAGTATTTGGCTGCATTGATAAGAAAATCAGGCATCATCACTGTGGGCGTGGCAAGGGATAGGTGATGGGAGTACGCAGTGACTAGAGTTTGATGGGCCCCGGTGCAAAGTTTGGACCTGGGGCCCATCTCCAACCGTACACTGACATTCGGGGTAAGGGATAATGACGCTAACACTCTTAGTACGGGATAGTGGGCTCTTTCCCTCAGCACCCAGGTTTCTCATGATCTGAAATCCCTTTTCTGTCAGCACCCAGCTTTCCTATGTTCTAATATCTTGTCCTCAGCACCCACCTTCCCCATGCTCTGCTATACATATTTCCCTCAGCACCCACCTTCCCCATGCTCTGCTATACATCTTTCCCTCCGCACCCAGCTTTCCCATGATATTAGACCATGGGAAAACTGGGTGCTGAGGGAAAGATGTATAGCAGAGCATGGGAAATCTGGGTGCTGAGGGAAAGAGACTCAAAACATTCCCATCCCATGCTTGTATCTTTGTCTCCCCTCGTATATAGCTCTCCAAATACTTTAATGGCCCCCACATACTATTCCAGATAGTATATTGGGTACCACATAACCCTTCATATATTAGAATGCACCTCCATAGTCCTCCATGCATTATAATTCACCCCATAGTCCTCCATATATTATACTGCACCCCATAGTCCTGCATGTTTTATAATGCACCGCCATAGTCCTGCATGTTTTATAATGCACCCCCATAGTCCTCCATGTATTGTAATTTATCCCATAGTTCTCCATATATTATACTGCACCTCATAGTTCTCCATATATTATACTGCACCCATAGTCCTCTATGTATTATAATTCACCCCACTGTTCTCCATATATTATAATGCAGCCCCTATAGTCCTCCATATTTTAAAAAAGCAGCCCCCATAGTCTTCCATATTTTATAATTCACCCCATAGGCCTTCATATTGTATTATGCAGCCCACATATTGATTAATGCATACACAGTCCTCCATATATTATATTGCAGCTCTATAATCCTGAATGTTTTATAATGCACCCCATAGTCCTTCATATTGTAGTATGCAGCACTCATTCCATTTAGTGCACTCCATAGGCCTCCATATATTATAATGCAGCCCCATTGTCCTCCATGTTTTATAATGCATGTAACAGAGCTGTACGGGAACATAGAAAAGGCCTTTTACTGGTTCCGGGGTTCATCGGCACTCAGCAGTTTCCTGGTGAGTGAGTCGGAACCCGGAAATTATATAATACTTATTACGGTGCATGGCCTTCCTTTAGTTGCGAGGGCCCCCCTCTCAATGTGCCCCGGTACAACAATTGCACAGGCTATATATGTCAGCCACGGAACTCCTAACTCCTCTTTGTTTCCCTGTTGCTCTGGTCATTGTTGTCCCGTCCTGCACTCTGTTGTCTCGGCACAGCAGCGCGCAGTGATGACGTCCCCACGCTCTGCAAGCGCAGGCACAGTAGGAGAATAAAGAAGAATGGATCGGAGCGCTCTTCTCCATTTTTATCATTGTTGTGTGCGATGACGGGTGACTGGGAATTGGCGCCGCCGCTGACACTGGGCCCTTCTTACTCATGGGCACATAACGGGCGCACTCATGGGCACATAGCGGGCGCATTGTCTGTCACTGAACAGCGCAGCTCCTCTCTCACAGAGAGGAGCCGGCTGCATCTCAGCAGGACAGGCGCTGGGCCCCTAACCCTACGGGCCCGGTCGCGATGGCGACCTCTGCGACTGCGGTAATTATGCCACTGGGCGTACACCTTATTAAACTTTGTATGGCATTTAAAGCGCGACAGTAGAGCAAACTAGACATGCAAAGGCCCTCTAGAGCCATTTGTGTTGCTTAACATAAGCATTTCCTCTAGGAGAATTTCAGGACATTTGGTCTTGGCATTTTGCTAATAAACATTTAGCACACTACTGCCTTCTAAATGAATGCATACCAGTGATTGACCCTTCGCTGCAGGTTTATTTGTAAAGGAAGCTAAAGAAAAAAATTAAGACCAAATAATATTGCATTATGTACATTATCTGGGCAAGCTTTGATTGTACCTTTTTCTCAATCAGGAATTTTAGACATTGACGTTTACTGATACATTCAGATACCATTAAGTAAGCAACGATGAAGAATAGATTTCAAGAGGTCCTATTAGCTCCTGGTGAACTTCACGAAGGAAAAGGAGACAAAAATATAAAACTTGTATCAGATAAATTATTAGGAAAAACAAAAAAAATCCTGTGAATTTTAGTGATTACAGCTTTGACTATTTAAAGGGAACCTGACAGCTGATATGTTCTGCCTGTAGATTGGGTAGGATGTATCAGACAATGGCTGCATGACTTCAGCCAGGTACAGCCAAGTACAGTTGTGCTGGAAAGTTTACATACGCCTGCAGATTTTTGCTTTCTTGGCCTTTTTTCAGAGAATATGAATACAGAATAATTTCTCCAGTCATGGTTAATGGTTGGGTGAAGCCATTTATTCTCAAACTACTGTGTTTACTCTCTTGAAATCATAATGACAACCAAAAACATCCAAATGACCCTGATCAAAGGTTCACATACCCTTGGTGATTTTGGCCTGATAACATGCACAGATGTTGACTCAAATGAGTTTGAATGGCCACAACTGTCAGGAAAATTGTTTGGGATGCAAAGAAAAACCCATAAATAACATCAGCTGAAATAGAGGACTCACTGAAAACTAGCGGTGTGGCTGTTTCAAGATGCACAATAAGGCAGCACTTGAAGAAAAATGGGCTGCACGGTCGAGTCGCCAGAAGAAAGCCATTACTGCGTAAATGCCACAAAGTACTGTATCTTACCTACAATACACCAAACAGCAGAGAGACAAGCCTCCAATTGTCTGGAACAAGGTATTTTGGAGTGATGAGACCAAAATCGAACTTTTTGGCCACAACCATAAACGTTAAATTTGGAGAGGTGTCATCAAGGCTTATAATGAAAGAAACATCATTCCTACTGTAAAGCACGAAGGTGGATTGCTGATGATGTGGGTATGTGTGAGCTACAAAGGAACAGGAAACTTGGTCAAAGTTGAAGGAAAGATGAATGCAGCACGTTATCCGCAAATACTGGAGGCAAATTTGCATTCATCAGACCGGAAGCTGCGCATGAGACGTACTTGGATGTTCCAATATGACAATGATCCAAAACACAAGGCCAAGTCGACCTGTCATTGGCTACAGCAGAACAAAGCGAGGGTTCTGGAGTGGCCATCTCAGCATTCTGACCTCAATATCATTGAGTCACTCTGGAAAGAACTCAAGCGCGCGCAGTTCATGCAAGAAAGCCCAGGAATTTACAGGAACTGGAAGCATTTTAGCCAGAAGAATGTGCAGCTTTACCATCTAAGAAAATAAAGTCTCATCCACAATTATCATGAAAAACTTCACACTGTGATTGATGTTAGAGGGGACAATACATGGTATTAAGAACTGGGGTATGGGAACATTTGATCAGGGTCATTTGGATGTTTTTGGTTATCGTTATGATTTAAAAAGAGAAACAAAGTAGTTTGACAATAAATGGCTTCACCCAACCTCTAACCATGAGTGGGAAAAAAGATTTTGTGTTATCATTCATATTCTCTGAAAAAAGGACTAGAAAGCAAAAAAATCTGCAGGGGTATGTAAACTTTTGAGCACAACTATGTTTCACTTTGAAACATTAGGGCATCTCAGAGAAAACATACTTTTAAAAACCACCAAGGACCACGCCGTATGGGAGACTAGTCGTACAGGCGGCTCCTGCCCGCTTCTAACTTTTCTCTCCCTTTGCGCATGGATAGGAAGAGAACTGTCACTCTAGGTAAACAACCGGGAGGAAGTAACCAGGACCCGCCTATCCGATTACTCTCTTGTGTGGGTTGGTCCTCTTACAGCTTTTAAGGTATGATTTTGTCTGAAACACCACAGCGCTTCAGAGTCAAACATACCCGGGGATATTTTGCAGCCAATATCTGATACATGCTACCTGTGGGGGCCGGTCATCTCTACTACGATATAGACTTACTAGACACTTTTCTGCACATTGATAGTTTATTGGTGGTGGAAAAGAATAGGGAGGATTCCAGCTCTTAAACATGTGATTCTCTTCATTATTTCAGGTGCATTACAAACAGATCATTGCCGCATGGGTAGTGTATCCATCAATGCGTTTCAAGTACGCATGGCAAGAGTGCCATACACCCTTTAAACTCATTGATGAATACACTACCCATGCGGCAATGATCTGTTTGTAATGCACCTGAAATAATGAAGAAGAGAATCACATGTTTAAGAGCTGGAATCCTCCCTTTTCTTTTCCTTTGGATTTTTGGCCATGGCGAGGCTGAATCCTGTGCTTCAGGATAATTAAGGCGGTGAGCTGGTTCACACATGTTTATTTGTGGTGATTGCGTTTCACTCCTGCCTAATTCCTTCATTTGTTAACAATGTACAGATAGTAATTGTCACACAGAATACTACGCCTGTCAAAAAAATAGTAATTTTTCTTTTTGCAAATTCTACAAGTTTGAGTGTCGGATCTTACTTAATTGTTTATGGAGATGGACCCTATCTGAGCACCAACAAGATTTATAAGGAGTGCTGTATTTGTAACCAGAGATGTACAGATAGTGTTTTTATGTGAAAACTTATTGGAAAACAAAGTCCGTTTAAAGAGGTGCCAAAATTATTTTCTAAATAAGTTTGGAGGTCAAAATCTGCTGTCCAAACCATGTATTGGTGGATAAGCTGGAACGTACAGGGACTTTATGATGGAGGATGTCTGAAAATGCCATTTGAAATGTTGAATGTACATTATCAAGCCATGAGCATTACAGGCACTCCTAGAGAGCACACAGCAAGAAATTCAGGCTATGACCCTAGACATCCTGCGGAATACATTCAACAATATGGAACTGTGAGTGCAGGCGTGCTTGGATGGGAATGGTGGCCATTTCCAACACCTGCTCTTAAACATCAGTTTCTCATGACCCAAAGTGTGTACAGTCCAAACTTCAGTACGATAGTCTCTTTTAGAAGATTCAGCATTTTTTTTCCAGGTAAAGTAGCAAGTGAATTACCCTGTACTATAAAATTCAGTTCAAGGCCTCCTGATTTGAAGTTAAGGAGAAAACTCCACACCTGATTAATGTTTAGTTATTTTGCTGCTCAATTGGTGATTCTTTTAGAGAATTTAAGAGAAAAATGTCAATTCTTCCATTGTGTTCTATGATGCAGTGAGTCGACAAGATGGCAAAAAGGGCCAAATATTGCCAGATCTAAGTACAGTGCTGCACCTCACCATACAATGGTGTATAGCATCAGCTCCACTCCTCACCCCCCCCCCCCTCATAGTTAGTACAGCTTCGCGATTAGATCTGGTAAAGGGACAGTAAAATCTTCATCCCTGTCATACTCTGGAAAATCAACAGATTTGCTTATAGCGTGTATTTATGAACAGTCTTATAAAGTCATCTACCGTATTTTTCGGACTATACGACGCACTCTGCCAACCCCCCCTCAAATGTTGGGAGAAAGTGGGAGGTGCGTCTTATAGTCTGAATGTAGGGAATGTAGGGCTGCGGGGAATGAGGGTGCTGCGGTGGAGCGGTTCATCGGCGGCATGCGCAGGCTGTAGCAGCGCCTGCCGTGACCACGTGGGTCCGCTCATTTCATATGCATGCCCGTCCTCCCGCTCATCATCTCTCAGCGCTGAAGTCTGCGCTGATAGGTGGGTGGGATGATGGGCGGGGGATGTGCGCATAATTAACAGCTGGCCCGCATGATCACCCCTGGCAACTACAGCCTGGAGTGATCATGTGTTGCTGTATTCACTGCTCCCCGCGCATCATCAGCAAGGGGCGCAGTGAATAAGTATACTCACCCGTCACCGTTGAATGCAGCATCGCGATGTCCTCCGGTCTGCCGGCCCGCTAATGTGTGTGGAAACTAGTGGTGCGCACAGCGATGACGTCATCCCTGTGCACACCGCTCTCCACCCCATCAGCGGGTCGGCAGACAGGAAGACATCGCGATGCTGCAGGGGAACGGTGACTGATACACACAGGTCAGTGGAGATGCTGCTGACACAGACAGGAGGACGAGCGATGCTGCTGGAGTGAGGAAAGGTGAGTATAAACGTTTATTTTTTTTTTGTGTGCCATAGGATGCAGGCCATATAGCAGAATGAGGGCATATACCAGGATTAGGAATATGGAGATATACAGTCAGGGCCAGAAATATTTGGACAGTGACACAAGTTTTGTTATTTTAGCTGTTTACAAAAACATGTTCAGAAATACAATTATATATATAATATGGGCTGAAAGTGCACACTCCCAGCTGCAATATGAGAGTTTTCACATCCAAATCGGAGAAAGGGTTTAGGAATCATAGCTCTGTAATGCATAGCCTCCTCTTTTTCAAGGGACCAAAAGTAATTGGACAAAAGACTATAAGGGCTGCAATTAACTCTGAAGGCGTCTCCCTCGTTAACCTGTAATCAATGAAGTAGTTAAAAGGTCTGGGGTTGATTACAGGTGTGTGGTTTTGCATTTGGAAGCTGTTGCTGTGACCAGACAACATGCGGTCTAAGGAACTCTCAATTGAGGTGAAGCAGAACATCCTGAGGCTGAAAAAAAAGAAAAATCCATCAGAGAGATAGCAGACATGCTTGGAGTAGCAAAATCAACAGTCGGGTACATTCTGAGAAAAAGGAATTGACTGGTGAGTTTGGGAACTCAAAAAGGCCTGGGCGTCCACGGATGACAACAGTGGTGGATGATCGCCGCATACTTTCTTTGGTGAAGAAGAACCCGTTCACAACATCAACTGAAGTCCAGAACACTCTCAGTGAAGTAGGTGTATCTGTCTCTAAGTCAACAGTAAAGAGAAGACTCCATGAAAGTAAATACAAAGGGTTCACATCTAGATGCAAACCATTCATCAATTCCAAAAATAGACAGGCCAGAGTTAAATTTGCTGAAAAACACCTCATGAAGCCAGCTCAGTTCTGGAAAAGTATTCTATGGACAGATGAGACAAAGATCAACCTGTACCAGAATGATGGGAAGAAAAAAGTTTGGAGAAGAAAGGGAACGGCACATGATCCAAGGCACACCACATCCTCTGTAAAACATGGTGGAGGCAACGTGATGGCATGGGCATGCATGGCTTTCAATTGCACTGGGTCACTTGTGTTTATTGATGACATAACAGCAGTCAAGAGTAGCCGGATGAATTCTGAAGTGTACCGGGGTATACTTTCAGCCCAGATTCAGCCAAATGCCGGAAAGTTGATCGGACGGCGCTTCATAGTACAGATGGACAATGACCCCAAGCATACAGCCAAAGCTACCCAGGAGTTCATGAGTGCTAAAAAGTGGAACATTCTGCAATGGCCAAGTCAATCACCAGATCTTAACCCAATTGAGCATGCATTTTACTTGCTCAAATCCAGACTTAAGACGGAAAGACCCACAAACAAGCAAGACCTGAAGGCTGCGGCTGTAAAGGCCTGGCAAAGCATTAAGAAGGAGGAAACCCAGCGTTTGGTGATGTCCATGGGTTCCAGACTTAAGGCAGTGATTGCCTCCAAAGGATTCGCAACAAAATATTGAAAATAAAAATATTTTGTTTGGGTTTGGTTTATTTGTCCAATTACTTTTGACCTCCTAAAATGTGGAGTGTTTGTAAAGAAATGTGTACAATTCCTACAATTTCTATCAGATATTTTTGTTCAAACCTTCAAATTAAACGTTACAATCTGCACTTGAATTCTGTTGTAGAGGTTTAATTTCAAATCCAATGTGGTGGCATGCAGAGCCCAACTCGCGAAAATTGTGTCACTGTCCAAATATTTCTGGACCTAACTGTATATAACATGACCACATTTTTTGCTTAAAATTTTACTTTTCTGTTTTCCTCCTCCAAAACCAGGGTGGGGTGCGTCTTATAGTCCGGTGCGTCTTATAGTCCGAAAAATACGGTACTTTCACTTGTTATGTTTCCCTTATACCCAATAAGTCGTCTTTAACACTAGAAGTCCCAGGAATTTCGAACTTTATAGGGTTCCAATGGTAGAAATGTCAAATGACCCCTCTCTGGGATTTCTAGTGTTAAGCCAGAAAGGGTTCCGCTAAGGACTTGTCAGCAGGCCCAGACACAACATATTTTTGCTAGTGGCAAAATTGACACTAGATACTGCCCTTCTTGCCAGCCATGGCATCTTCCCAATCCATTAAACACCTGATAACTTTTTATTTTCCATTCAACTTTGTAAGATTAAAATATCTTGAACAACAGAACGGCATCCAAAAATCCATTAATTATTAACAGATGTAAGTGAATTGTGCATATTAGCAAGTAAAGGAGATAAGTGCTGTAATATTTAGGTGCCTCTTATGAAAGTGTATTTATTGTATTTTCCCCCCAGTAAAAAAAAAACAAATGTTTTTTTAAAATAGTATTTTCCCATTGAAATTTTAGGCACTTTACATTTTGCCAAACATGAAGCAGAATGAAAGCACACTGCAATTTCAGGGAAACATATTATGGCAACAGCAGGCCAGACTAGCTATTTATGAGAAAAACCCATATCTGTGCCATTTGTATGATAGTCGAAAAGGAAGAATGCAGCAGATACATAGTTCTAGTTCTGTTGTTTGTATGGGTATTCTACCCTAAAACAATTATGTGACTTTGTAGCTGTGGCTCTGAATAGCATTCAGTTTTACTGGTCATTACTGGAAACAAACATGTTATTAGACAAACCCATAATTTCTCACAAGACATTGCCTATCTATAGGATAGGTGGTAACCTGTTGATCAGTGGGGCACCGACCACTGGATCCACCACTGATTGGCAAAATGGGTCACTTTTATCCTAGTTAGAATGGAGCAGCAATGCACATGCTTGACCAATTCTATATTATTTTCTTATGGGGCTGATTTGCGCTGCGCTTGGCTTTTTTTTAGTGCTGCCCCTTTGAGAATGAATAATGATGTGGACGGGCATCAGTCCTGTAATTGGGATAAAATCTCCCTATTCTATTGATTGCTGAAGATCCCTGCTGTCAGACATTCACCGATCAGCAAGTTATCGCCTATCCTGTCAATGATTTCTCGGGACAACTTCTTTAAAGGGAACCGGTCACCACGTTTTTTGGCCTATAAGCTGCGGCCACCACCAGTGGGCTCTTATATACAGCATTCTAACATGCTGTATTTAAGAGCCCATGCCGCTGTGTAAAACAAAAAAAAACTATAATACTCACCTAAATGGTCACACTGCGGTGGATTTTAGTCAGATGGGTGTCTCTGTTCTCCAGTGCCAGCGCTGCCTCTTTCAGCCATCTTTGTCGTCCTTCTGAAGCCTGTGTGCATGACGCGTCTACGTCATACACACTCGCCAGTTCCGCGCAGACGCACTACAATGCTTTCATCTGCTCTGCTCAGGGCAGATCAAAGTGTGCCTGCGCAGGACCTCAATGCTGGCATGTGTGCATGACGTAGGAAGACTGAGACGCCCATCTGACTAGAATCACCGCAGCGCGTCAGTTAGGTGAGTATTATAAAGTGTTTATGTTTTACACAGTGGCCTGGGCTCTTATATACAGCATGTTAGAATGCTATATATAAGAGCCCGGTGGTGGTGACCGCAGCTTATAGGCCGAAAAAGTGGTGACCGGTTCCCTTTAACAGTTTCTATAATGTAGTTGGTCAGTTAAATAATCATTTATACAGTAAAGAGCAGTAATAGCAAATCACCAGAACAAGGTCTGTACAACACGAATTGGTAAAGAAGTTCAGCTCTGAAGGTTTCAGAATTGTGAATACAGCCTTGAACTATGATACAGGCTGTAACTCCGGATCTGTACAAGATATATATAGTTATAAAGTCACTCCTTTTTTCAGATCATATCTATAACTAAAATGATTCTCATACTTGGATATGCACTTTAAACTTTATTAAACATGTTAGAACTGAGATATTATTCCCAGCAGACTTCTTGTCAAATTCATTAGTTCCAATGGAGCGAAAGTAAGAAAAATGTGTGAAATTCATACTTACTTTGCATTTTGCATAAATTTTTAATTATATCTTTTTAGCGGTCAGAGTTGAGTTTTTCCAGAAATGTCAAAGAAAGCAAAGTACAGTACTTGTCTGTTTCTGGTAGCTCCATAGACAATGACTGGAGTGACGGTTGAGCATGCACGTCTTGGCTCCATTTATCGAGTACCTGTGACTAGGTCAAAAGTGGCCACTTTTTACTATATTATTCTTGCTGTTCCACTGCCATACTGTCCTAGAAATATGGGCCTTTCTATTTTCTGCTATTTTTTATATGCTTTGCCAAGGGGATGTGAGCCCTTGGATGCAATTATCCGGTGAGGATGCGGCACTTGCTTTATCCCTCTTCAGTCAATGCGTTAGGAATTCCAATTATACCCAAGAAAATGTTCTCGACTGGGTTCAAAACTCCCATAGAAATGAATAGAGAGAGAAGGTGCATACTGCATACTCTCCACTCACTGGGGGTTGTACGCAGACGTAACAGGGAACTGGGGACCCCCATTCAGGACAGATGTGCTGCTCCGAAAGCTTGGATCCCCATTTATCAAACATCACATTACCAATGACTGTCTGTCGTGAATGTG